>NC_025996.2:52253386-52268835 GCF_000442705.2 Elaeis guineensis | reverse complement strand
TTCAGGATGGTTTTAACAACCTTCCAGTGATTCTCTCCTGGATCAGATTGGTATATACTCACTACCCCTAGTGAGTATGCCACATCTGTCGTGTACATGTCATGGCGTACATGATAGATCCCACTGCCGAAGCATATGGAATCCTACCCATACGCTCTCTCTCTTGAGGTGTTGTCGGACAATCCCTCTTCGAGAGAGAAATTCCATGGCTATCGGTAGACAGCCTTTCTTGGAATTTTCTATGCTGAACCTTTTCAGCATAGTATCAATGTACGTGGACTGGGATAAGCCAAGCAACTTTTTGGATCTATCCCTATAGATCCTCATCCCTAGGATGTAGGAAGCTTCTCCCAGATCCTTCATGGAGAACTGTGACGATAGCCAAATCTTTATTCCTGTAATGCAGAGACATCATTCTCGATTAAGAGAATGTCATCCACATACAATACAAGAAATACTACTACTGGACCATTAGCCCACTTATAAATGCAGGGCTCTTCTCCATTCTTAACGAAGCCATACATTTTGATCGTCCTATCAAAACGTATGTTCCAACTCCGAGATGCCTGCTTAAGTCCATAAATGGACCTCTGTAGCTTGCACACCTTAAACTCATCTGTGATGTGAACCCTTCAGGTTGTATCATATACACCTCTTCGTCCAGCTCTCCGTTTAGGAAAGCTGTCTTCACATCCATCTGTCAGATTTCATAGTCCAGATGGGCAGCTATCGCAAGCATAATCTGAATGGATTTGAGCATTGCCACAGGAGAAAACGTCTCGTCATAGTCTATACCATAACGTTGATGATATCCCTTTGCAACCAGACGGGCTTTATAGGTCTCCACCTTTCTGTCTGTGCCCCTCTTCCTTTTGAAGACCCACTTACACCCTATGAGTTTTACTCCTTCGGGTGGGTCAACCAATGTCCACACATCGTTGACCTTCATGGACTCCATTTCGGATTTCATGGCCTCTAGCCATTTCTCAGAGTCAGGTCTCTGCATTGCATCCATGTAGGTGATCGGATCCTCATCATTTTCATCAAGTTCGACAGGATCACCATCCCGAACCAAGAAACCATAGTATCTGTCCGGTTGATGTGGTACTCTACCAGACCGCCTTAAGGGTGCATAATCAATGGGCTCCAGATCTGATCTAATCAAATCTGGTTCAGGTTCAGTAACATGTGTCGATTTTTTCACCTGTCGAACTTCATCAAGTTCGACCTTAGAGGCAACAGTTTTTTCACTAAGGAACTCCTTTTCTAAAAAAATTGCCTTAAGGCTGACAAACACCTTTTGCTCATCAGCAAGGTAGAAATAATACCCTTTGGTCTCTTTTGGGTACCCAATAAAATTACACTTGTCAGACCTAGGTCCAAGCTTGTCTGTAATTAAACGTTTAACATAAGTCGGACACCCCCAAACCCTAAGGTGCGAGAGTACTGGCTTACGTCCTATCCATATCTCATATGGCGTTTTGGCTACAGACTTACTCGAAACTCTATTTAGAAGGTAACAAGCCGATTCGAGCGCATATCCCTAGAGGAAGATCGGCAGACCAGCAAACCCCATCATGGATCGAACCATGTCTAACAGGGTCCGATTCCTCCTTTCAAACACACCATTATGCTGTGGTGTTCCAGGAGGAGTCCACTGAGAGAGAATCTCATTCTCCCCTAGATACGTCAGAAACTCATTGGAAAGGTATTCACCTCCTCGATCAGATCGAAGAGTTTTAATACACTTCCCAGTTTATTTTTCTACCTCATTTCGGAATAGTTTGAACATTTCAAATGATTCCGACTTATGCTTCATTAAATAGACATACCCATATCTAGATAGGTCGTCTGTGAAGGTTATGAAGTAGAAAAATCCACCTCTTGCACTTGAGCTTATGGGTCCACATACATCAGAATGTACCAGACCTAAGAGTTCACTGGCTCGCTCACCTTTTCCAGTAAAAGGTGACTTGGTCATCTTCCCAAGAAGACAGGACTCACAGGTTGGAAGTGATTCACAATCACTAACTTCAAGAATTTCTTCTTGAGCCAACCTTTTTATCCTGTTCTTATTGATATGACCTAGCCTACAGTGCCAAAGGTAGACTTCTGACACATTATCTATTCTAGAGCGTTTACCGAAGTTTTGACCACATTAACAGGCTGTGATAGTAAGTAAATTCTATTATTTAATTGTCCAACAAATATTGTAACACCATTCAAAATGATATTGCAAATATTTTCTTTTATTAAAAAATCATAACCGTACATGGCCAAAAGGCCTACAGAAATAATATTTAATAAAAAACTTGGACAATAGTGACATTCACTCAGAATTATATTACGAGAATTGATTACAAGACTCATGATTCCTAAAGCTAGAATTGGAACTTTGCTTCCATCTCCAACGTTCAGGAACCTCTCGCCTTCATCAAATCCCCTACTGACCTGCAGACCCTGCATCGAATTATAAATAAGATAAGGGCTTCCGGTATCCAATACCCAGGCAGTAGTATCACAAATCGAAAAGTTGCAAGGAGTTATCATATAATTACCTTGCTTCTTCTTTGGCCTGTTCGGGTCCAGGGAGGCAATGTATTGAGGACAGTTCCTCTTCCAATGCCCCTGCTTCTTGCAAAAAAAACACTCCGCCTGGCTCTGATCGTGCTTGTGCTTCTTGGTCTGACCCTGTGCTATTGTCCCAGCATGAGATTGCACCTTCTTATTTTTCTTCTTCTTGTTCTTCTTCCCCTTCCCAAAGGGTTGACGACGAGAAGAAGACCCTCCGACTACATTCACCGACTCCTTATGGAGTTGGTGATCCTTCTCAAAGTTCTGCAGCAACCCCAACAATCCGTGATAGTTTACTGCAGGCTTTGTCATTCGAAAATGAGTAAGGAATGGGAGGAAGGACTTGGGCAAGGAATTAAGGATCGCATCCTTATCGAGCTGCTCGTGCAGAGAAAGCCCAATTTGCTTAGGCGCTCAATCATCTCGATCATGTACAGTACATGATCAGTGACTGAGACCCCATCCCTCATCCGAGCATTGAAAATGGCACAACTAGTTTTGTGCCTTTCAACGTCGTCAGGCGTGCCAAAGGAGTCGTTCAACATTTGAAGCATCTCCTGTGGCTGGGCATTCTCAAACCTTCAGCTGAACTCGTCATTCATTGCTGCCAGCATAATACATCGAACGGTGGTGCGGTCATTGAGCCACTTCAAGTAAGTATCTCGGATCGCCTTACTAGCGTTCGGAGCTGGCTCCTCAGGTGCTAGATCCGTTACTACATAAAGGATCCGCTCATGCTCAAGGATGATTTTTAATTTTCGATACCAGCTATCGAAATTGGATCCCATGAGCTTGTCATTATCTAATAATGACCAGAGCGACAGGGTAGTGGCCATAGCTGCATAAAAGAAAACGAGACCTCTATTAGTACATAAATTAATACTAAAGACTTGGACTTTAGTCTAAAGTTTTTCCCAATATTTTTACGAACTGGTAGCCTCATCCTCCAATTCGAGAAATTACTTTAATTCCTTAATGGGTACTAGAATCCACACAGACTACACACGAGCCCAACTTTGGTTGGTCAACCCATGTGCATCTATGGGTAGGTTCTTAACCAGTTGTTTCTCTAAACAACTTCTAGTAATTGATTTTGCCCCAGAACCTAATCAGTAGGCTTTGGCCTCCACTGAAAAGATCTGGTTAGGTCCAACCATTAACATGACTTAATTTAGTAAATCGGACCAATAAATGATCAGGCCCGACTTTGGCCGGCCAACTTAACCACCATCAGAAAGACTCAATCAAATTATCATATTATGAATAATAATTCCATTAGCCAATGAGCACCAGGCCTTTGGGCCTCCAATGATCATTGAACTAATGGACTCATTATCACTCACTTAATGGGAGGCTATGACTTAGTTATCATTATAACTTAATCATTTTAGGGACCTAATAATTTTGAGGATTTTATTAAAGAATAGTAGAGAAGAAATCATCCAGCCAATTTCAATCATCCCACTGACTTCACCAAGTCAGATTAAAAAAAGGATTTAATTAAAGCTGGTATTAGGAGCACCTAAATCAGTCACACTGATTTACCTAATGACATGGGTGAGCTCTAATCACCAAGTGATCTAATCAAAAACTAACTTACCAGATTGGCCAGGTAAGTGAGATCAGTGGTGGGGATTTGCCATTAACTCGTCAATGATCGAATCAATGCGAGTAGCTCCCGCTTAAGAACCACTGGTCAAAACTGCCGAATTTACCTTAGACACCAACCGGTTCATTAGTTTTAATTTTGATCAACTTAGTAAATAGGGCTCCACCGCGTAGCCATGAATTAAGTCCATCTTGGTCTAGTTAAAGACATGGACCCATTTAACTACAACTATTGAAGTTGAGTCTAGAGTATCCTTGACCTAATCTAATTCAACTTTTGATTAGATTTGATCAATTACTCCATTTAGTCCATTTTTTAAGCTAACCTTAGGTCTAACCCAATTATGGACCTAATTCATCTAACCCATTGACCCACAAGTTTATGCAATTGTCTTAGGTCTTAATTCACAATTCTAGACCTACTAGACAACACTTAATTCTCTTAATTAAGTACTTGGACTGATGGGTCAGGGTTTGGCATTTCAAAAATAATTTTTAAATTTTGAAAGATTTTATTTTTTTGTTCACCAAATGTGTTGACTCATTTCACAAACGGGTCAGCACAATTCATAAACAGCAATCCTATTGCTCATTTCATAATAGAAAATAACTCAAAATAAATCATAAATTTCTTTTAGATCTAATCTAACACATTCATGATAAATTTTATAATTAAGTCCTTTCGCTGCTTCATCGGTATGGGATATAATTACATCGGCACCCCTACCGCCATAGGAGACCCCATCGAATGGGAAGAGAGGGCCTTTAAACCCTACTTTTCTCTTATGACCGGACGGCCATGGCAACCAACCCAATTAGATTACTTGCTACTTTGATCAAGTATATCTAAATATACCAATTTCAAAATTTAAATTTTGAATTTCAAATTTCAAATTTCAAATTTCAAATTTTAAATTTTAAATTTAAGATTTCAACCAAATTTTAAATTTCGAATTTCCAATCTTTGAATTTTAAATTTTGAATTTCAAATTTTAAATTTTGAATTTCAAATTTCAAATTTCAAATTTGAGATTTCAACCAAATTTTAAATTTCAAATTTGAAACTTCTAACAAATTTCAATTTTCAATTTTCAATTTTCAATTTTTTTTGAATTTTGAATTTTGAATTTTGAATTTTAAATTTAAACTTATAGATTACACCTTAATCTACGCATGCATATGTATATCATATTCTAGAACCATGCTCTGATACCAATTTGTAGCGAAAATTTAATGCAGGGGCAAAATGGTAATTTTAAAATTTTTTCAAAATTACTATTTTACAGCGAAATTATTAATTAATCTCATTAATTAATACTAATTAACCCTACACTAGGATCTAAATATGATACAACAGCATGCATTTAAATTTGAAATTCAAATTTGAATCAGTAAACCTTTTACAGTACTGTGTTCAGAATACATCACCTTTTGCGGGTAGTCGATCACCGTAATCTGATCACCGTCGGGGGGCTCTGATCATCACATCACAGCCACACAAATATCTGACCTCTGCGGATCGTCCACACGAAGCTCCCGTCTGATCAGCTCCTCACGAATGCTAGTTCGTGATTTCACCCTTTTGATGGCAGATGTTGATCGAACTCCTTCGATCAATGTGTGCCGACTCCTCGGATGCTCCAGATCATTTGCACGACTGTTTGAGAGGCTGATGGATCTCTCCCTAAAATTTGGTGGACTCACGACACTCGTGGCACACCAATCTCACTTCCCAAACCCTAGGTAGAAACCCTAGGGTACACACTAGAAACCCTACGCTCAATTTTCTTTCTTTTCTTTCTTTTTCTCTCGGAAGGTTTTGGACCTTCACCTTGCGCAAAAACTTTCCTCATGCCCCAAAGTTTCTCTCCTAAAATTTCTACGCACGTCCCACCTTTCTCCTCTTTTTAAAACAAAGTCGAACGTGTCTTATCCGCGTGAGAGGATAAAGATAAGTTGTTGCACATTTGAATTCAAATCAAATTTGAATTCAAATGCAAAACCAACTCATCCCTATCCACTTGTGCATGAGAAGAGAAGGGGCGTGACTTGATTTGTGCATTGAGAGTTTACACGAGAAATATTTTCTCATGTAAAATATAGGGCGCACAAGATAAGACCATGGCACATGGATTAGTTGGTTGCTCATTCAAATTCAAACTTTCTTTTGAATTTGAATGGCCAACCAACTTATTTTTATCCAGATATTTGGTGCACAAGGGTGGGCATGGGATGGCTTCTGCATGGAGAAAATTTATGAGAAGTTGCTTCTCGTGAATTTAAATATGCACAGAAGAAGTGAGGTGGCACAGGGAGAAAAGTCAAGGTGGTTTGAACCTAATTGAGCCAACCTAATCTAAATAGGTTAAGCACAATTAGAATAAATTAAATCTAACTTAATTAGGCTTAATTAGGCTCAATAAAATCTTAATCAAATCAAGAATTAACTAAACCTAACCCCTGATCAAATCAGGGACTAAACCACCTTAGCGATTAGGTCAACATTTAACCTAATCGGGTCAATCCAAACTGAATCCAATTCAATTGGACTTGATCCAAAAATAATTATTCAATCAAATTGAGTTAATTAGCGATCAAATCACTAATTAAATCTCTCATAAATATTGAGTCCAAATTCGATGGGCAATCAGACATCAGAGACCATCGATATGAAACCCTGATCAAAGAGTTCAAATTTCAAATTCAAAATTTAAAATTCAAAATTTTGACCCCGGTATCCAAAATGTGTGGAACTCATGATCAGAGAATTTTAATTCTCAATCATAGAGTCCCAGACACATAAGACTCATAATCAGCCATCTGATCAGAAAGGAACCACTAATGTGTGTGACCCCGCAGGTTCGAACCTAAGCCGGTAGCAGAGGAACCAATTTCTGTACTAATCGAAGTGACCATCTAGCAATGGTACCCGATGATCGGATAGGTCGAATAATCACAATCGCAACATTCAGAACCTACATGAATATGGTTACCGTATAATTCATCCCTTTTGACCCCTGTGTTTAGGATGACTCAGGGTTAAACTGTCAACCCTGATGATATCATCCGAATCGTGCTCAACTCAATTAGTCCTGTGACTCCTCACTAGGACTACCCTGGCCAAGGTTTTGCTAAATTGAAATACGACTGTACACAGCTCCTAAACTGGAGTAGTCAATCCCATCTTGACACACGCACCGACAAGTCAAGTACTTGACTACACCCAGCAGCCTTTCGTCATTGAATTAGAAATTCAGGTAGTTCAGTATCTAAGTGCAGTGAGTTGCTTGCAAGTCACCGTGGCGGTCTCAGGTCGGAGGGACATTTATACCCATATCCCATCGGAGCAAATCTTGACAGCAGAAATAGCTCCGGAGTTGGTCACGTTCAGTGCAGATGTACCATTATATCTCACCTATATGCCATACCAGTGTCTCCACACTCTTTGGTTATGAGGACAACCAACCCATATGACACACAACGACCTATGCTCGATAAACATTGTCGTCCTTGGTAACAACGTATCATTTGGTCGCGAATATGTTTAAGGACTAAGCGACAAATCCTCCTTTGTCGAGTCTAAATAGTCCTAAGGACTTCACCACAACACAGGAGTTCATTAGAAGATGAAACATTTGTGATGAAAAAATATCAAAATAATTTTTATTTATTTATAATTCATATACTAATACAAAAGGATCACAACTGTCAACAGGCTGACGATTGGCTTTGGGATACTATTCCCAACACTTGACCATAGATTTTGAGGAGTACTAGGCTACTCAAAAAATAAACTATACTACACATATCATATATGCATGTAAATAAAATCAGATCCTGATAGTATTGAATGAAACATCAATAAATCAAATCAATTTTATTTTTGATTTATTAGATGTCAGATTCATGCATTTATGTTCATGTCAACAACCTGGCTCTGATACCACTGAAAGTTTGCAGGTAGTTTCATGCATGTAATTTTTTTTTTTTTTGAATCTTAACGTAGTGGAATGAATCTAGATTAAACACTTCAATCTAGTATGTATTAGATCTAATCTAAAAACTACCTAAGCAAGAATCTTATGACTTTACATAATATGCATAATCTGAAGTCTAAAATTAAAAACATAGATCATATCTATAATGTAGATCATATCTACTATGAAGTTGAGATCAGATCTCTATATCTGAGCGCGGGTTGATATACACCATAGCTGATAACCTTGGATTTGTCAAGTTCTTCAAGTTGCACAACGGTCGTACAGACGGGATGCTGGCTCAGGGATGGGACGCTAGCTCGGGGATGCAGCCACAGAGATGAGGGTGCAGGGATGGGACCATGGGAAGGCAGTGCAGGTCGGTGCCAAGGGGTCGAGTGGTGGGGCAGGGGCCGCAAGGTCGAGGCCACGGTGATTCATATGGATCCAAGCTCAAGGAGAACAAGCAGCGGAAGAGAAAACACATTAAAACGCTTCTACCCTTTATTCTGTTCTTCTTCTTTATAATTTTGGTATTAAAACCAAAGATTCCTCCCAAATCGTGAGTCCTGGCCTGTATAGATAAAGCTTATCTTCTATTGGAATTACTTTGAATAAATAAGTTGTAATAGAGATGTATATCTAACTCATACATCGAAACAGATAAAACAGAACATAATAGAATGTGTTTCAGATGTGGTTCTCTTGGTATCAAGCATCACGCATGAAGGAACAGATCTGCACATGACAAGAAAATCGACGATCGAGGTAATGGAGGAAGCTCATGAGCCAATAGTCCATATGTCAGCTTGCATGCAAATACTTTGGCTTCGGGTACTTCAGCTTAGGTTTGGGTCGGCAACCTATACAAACATTTTTGCTTCGAACTGAGGTAGCCAATAGTACTTGATTCGAGGTAACCGAATATGCTAAGTCTTCTGGCCGAGGTGAATATTCTGGTTGAGGTGAAGCCTGGACTTGGCTCCTTCCTGGTTCTCAATTTTCCTGCTTGACTCTTCTTGGGCCATGCCAGGCTGGCGAAACAAACATCTCCGGCTCCCTACCAAGTAGGATCATCTCTGATCATGGCTCCTTTTACAGAGCTGGATTCTAAAATTGGAGAATAAAAAACTCGGCTTGATCGATCTCCCTATTGAACCACTTCACTGTGTTGGGTCGCTGGTCGTTCCGTCCAATTTGGAAGGCTTCACGCTGTCCTCAGCGCATCTGGGTAACCTTCTTCTCCAAGATGGTATCCTCTGCCAGTGTCATCTCTTGATCAATAATCAAGTAATCCACTGATGATAGGGCTTCTTCCAGCTCATCATCCAGCATCGATTGCTCGAAAGGCTTCAAGTTATTGATATTGACAACTGAGTAGATTTTCATATAAGCTGATAGTTCTAACTGAAAAGCATTGTCACCAATCTTTCCAATAATCTTGAAGGGGTCATATCGGATAGGCTTTAGTTTCCTCCCAACTCCCTTCTGTCATTCTTTCCTGAGGTGTAACTATACCAAGTCACCCTCTTAGAAATTTGCCTCTTTTCAGTATCAGTCATGCCACTCCTTGTACTTCTGTTGGGCTCTCCATAACTGTTGCTCCATCCAACTATGCACTTGCTGAATTTTTTCTAAGAAGTGCTGGGCTTTTGCAATGGCTCCTTCCTTTTTGGTCGTTTGCATGTAATGCTCACCGAAAACTCCAAGTCGAATGGATTTTATGGTAAGTAGCCCAAGCATACCTCGAAAGGAGACTTCAACATGAAACTATGCACTGCCTGTTAAATGTAAATTACAGGTAAGGCAAACTCTCGTCTCAAGTCTTGAGATGTCGGGTGTTGTAGCCACAAAGTAGATGGACCATTATACGGTTGACGACTTCTGTCTATCCATCAATTTGATGATGATAAGGAGCACTTCGTAGTAATCGTGTTTCCATCATGGACCATAAAGCTCTCCAAAAAGCAATAAGAAATTGACTATCACGATCAAAAACAATCGAGCTCAAAAGTCCGAAGTGAGTCCAGACATTCCTGAAGTACAGTCGTGCCGTCTCCTCTTCCGTGATCATCTTCTTACATGAAATTAGTACCACCATCTTCGAAAAATGATCATCTACCACAAATAGGTAGTCATGCCCCTGTCGCTTCCTCAGGAGTCCTCCTAAGAAGTCCATGGAAATACTTTCCTAAGGTTGGATCAGAATCGACAAGAGTTTGTACAGTCCCAATTTTTGATTGCTTGGCTCAGAACAGCTGCACAGCACGCAGTCTCTCACAAACTGGGCCACGTTCTGCCGCATCCCGGGCCAATAGACATAGCGATGAAGATTCACCACTATCTTGTTTACTCCGAAGTAGCCTGCTATCTTCGAAGTATGAGCTTCCTGCATCCACTTCACCCGCTCTATAGCTTTTGGTAGACACAGCTGTGCACCTTTGTAGAGGAGCCCACCTCATAAGGCAAACTCTGTGGACCTTCTTACCTTGACGTCCTCCAAAACTTCTCGAAACTCTGGATCCGATCTGTACATATCGGTGTACTCCTCGTGCAACATGGCTGGATTTGCATGAAGCTAATAAACACGAGGCAATAGGAGGCCAAGATAACAAATCTGCAAGCTTGTTTTGTGCCCCCTTCTTGTACTTGATGATGATGCTGTATTGTTATAGGTACATCATCCACTTCATATGTCAGGCTTGCTGTAGCTTGATTTGTATTTGGACATAATGAAGTGGTCGATGGTCAGTGTACACCACCATCTTTTTTTCAAGAAGGTAACATCGCCAATGCTTCATCGTCTAGTGTAAGGCTAGAAGCTCTTTGTCATACGTCGGATAATTGAGCTGAGCACCCTGGAACATCTCAGAGTGATACACCATGGACCAACCTTCCTGAAAAAAGATAGCCCCCATAGCATAACTTAATGCGTCTGCTTCGAGCTCAAATGGTTGCTGCAGATTTGGCAAGGCTAAAAAAGGCACCTCGCTGATCTTCCTCTTTAAAAGTTGGAAGGCATCCTCGCATTTCTTCATCCACTCGAACTTGCTGTTCGTCTTCGTCAAAACATGAAAAGGAGAAGCCAACACCAAAAAATTTTGAATGAACTTTCAGAGATATTGGCAAGCTCTTGCAAAGCTTCTTACTTTGGTGACGGTCTAAGGGGTGGGCTACTCCTGAATTGCTCTCACCTTGTCAGGGTCAATGCGGAGCTCATCATCTCCCACCACGAAGCCAAGGTATACTAGAGAAGATTGCCCAAACTTGTACTTCTTATGGTTCAACCAAAGTTGGTGCTGCTTCAACACCTCCAAGACCTTCTCGACGTGCCCCTTGTGCTCCTCTCAGGAAGCTGAGAAGATCAAAATATCATCAAGATACACAAGGACAAAGTCATCGAGAAAAGGTCGTAGCACATCATTCATCAGCTGCATCAATGTGGCTGGGGCATTACATAACCCAAACGGTATTACAAGCTATTCATAAAGCCCTTGCCGTGTTTTGAAAGCGATCTTCCAAGTATCCTCCTCTCGGATCCGCACATGGTGATAACCCGACTTCAAATCGAGCTTAGTAAAAATCGTGGCATGTTGCAACTGGTCAAGAAGATCATCGATGCGGGGAAGCGGGTAGCGATTTTTAATAGTAATTTTGTTGATTGTGCGATAATCGATGCACATCCGCCATACCCCATCTTTCTTCGGTACTAGCACTATTGATGAACCGCAAGGGGAGCGACTCAATCTGATGACACCATTCTCAAGTAGCTCGATCACCTGCCACCTGATCTCCTCATTCTCAATCATAGAGTTTCAGTACATGCCAATGTTAGGTAGTGGCGCATCTGAAATGAGTTGGATCTCATGCTCCACTGCTCGCCTTGGTTGTAGTTTCTGAGCCTCTTCAAAAAGCTCAGGGTATTTATCAAGGAGATGGGACATCCTATCCTCTTCTCTATAAATTGTATTTAACACATGGATACTTTTGGTAATCTGAGCTACTAGATGGATCCGTAGTAGTACGAACTTCTCACAAGCATTCACCAACCATTTCATCTAGCCAGCTGTCCCAGATCTACTGGTTGGTCTGTTCATCCCCAGCTGATGATGAACTTCTACCCATCCTTGGTGAGCTCATACTCCTATGCTCATCGATGAAAATGAGCATCCCATTCATATAGAAACGGACTACCCAATATCATCTTGCAGATTTTCAAGGGTACCACCTCGCACACCACTTCGTCAATATACCAACTAGTGATAGCAAGGCGAAGCTTGCATTGTCGATCAACCATCTGGTCGACATTCTTTGTGATCCACCCCAACGAATAGGGGCACAGATGTGGCGTCATCTCCAAGCCCAACCTCTGTACAAGACTTATCGAGATCAAATTCTTCTAGCTGCCTATGCCAATGATGGCGCCGATGACCTCATTCTTGACCTGGATGTTGAGGGTGAAAAGCTCTTTGACAGCATCCTCTTTGGTCAACAGACTCGAGCTTGTATCCTTCGGCCTGACCATCAGAGATAGACTCGGATTTGCTTTTATGACCAATTCGAGCCATTCACCTTCACTTGCCAACACAGCCACCACCATGTACTTGGCCTTACCCTTCTCCCTTAGCCTCTTTAGTAGCAGTTTTGGATTAAGCTTCCAGCACTTGTCCCTTGTGTGACCTATATTTTTACAATGATCGCAATATAGGTTACTTTTATCCGAAGCCAAGGAAGAGTTACATTTGTCGCTTTTCTTGCCGCACTTTTGGCGCAACTTGGAGGGTCCCTTGGTATATCCTTCAGCATCTCTCTGTCCCATAGGCTTATTCTTCAACGCGATGGTCATGGTTGTTGTACTGAAACTAGAGATGTCTATCACCTTATATAGAGAAAGCTCTATCTGAATTTGTTGATGTAGCCCTGCAACATACTTTGTGAAGACATCTTCATTATCAAGGGAAATACCCAACGCCACTATTAGGCACCGAAACTCAATGGTGTAATCCTGCATCGACTGGTTCTGTCCTTGCCTCAAGTTGTGCCAGCATATCCACCGATTCTGAGAGTACCCCATAGGATAAAACTTTTGGCATAGAAGATGCTTGAATGCATTCCACCCAATCTCTGCATCACCATTAGAATGGAGATATGCATTCCACCATGCTAAGGCGTGGTTGGTTAGTTTGAATCAAGCAAAAGCCACCCGATCTTCACTATCATACCCATATAGGGTAAAATAAGTCTCCAACTAGTCGATCCAGGCGTTTAGCTTTTCGACATTCACTGCACCATTGAAAGAAGGGATGTCAATCTTCACCTCAACTCTAAATGGCAATGACTTCTTGTCTGCTCTTATAGGATCGATGTCGAAGTCTTTCCTCGATGTACTTGCATGGTTCCATGAATGCCCTTTTGTGGGGGTCACCTACACATCCTCATCTTCCATGGCTACAGCTAGCCCCCTTTGGTAGAGGAGGCAGCCGTTGCTAGTTCTCCTCTATATTTTTCACTCGAGCCATCATGGCTGTCATCAGATCTCCCATCCTCTTGATATATTCGGCCAACTCATTCATCGAACTGATCTCCTCCTGAGTACTCATCTTCGACTATAGTGGTCAGCGGTGTCTTATCAAGATGGAAGGGGATTCATCGATTGCTTGGTATGTGGACCTCGTGTTTGCCATACATGACTTAGAACCGGTGCTCTGATACTAAAAACCTGATCCATATGGAACCAAGCTCAAGGAAAACAAACAATGGAAGAGAAAACACATGAAAACTCTTCTACCCTTCATTTTGTTCTTCTTCTTGACAATTCTGGTATTTAAAACCAAAGACTCCTCCCTAACCGAGAGTCCTGGTCTATATAGATAAAGCTTATCCCCTATTGGGATTACTTTGAATAAACAGAGTTGTAATAGAGATGTACATCTGACTCATACATCGGAATAGATAAAACAGAACATAACAAAATATGTTTTAGATGCGGTTCTCTTGACACACACGAAGGAATAAATCTACATGCGACAAGAATACCGACGATCGAGATAATTGAGGAAGCTCATGAGCCAATGGTCCATACGTCAGCTTGCATGCAAACACTTCGGCTCCAGATACTTCAGCTCAGGCTTGGGTCGGCAACCTACACAAACAATTCTGCTTTGAATTGAGGTAACTGATAGTACTTGATCTGAGGTAACTGAATAAGCTAAGTCTCCTAATTGAGATGAATATTCTGGCTGAGGTGAAGCCTAGACTTGGCTCCTTTCAGGTTCTCAGTTTCCTTGCTTGACTCTTCATGGGTCATGCCCAGTTGGTAAAACAAACATCTCCTAGCTCTCTATCGAGTAGGATCGTCCCCGATCACGTGGCATCGGACTAGCGAGCAGGGGCCACGGGGTCGGGCCGGTGGGTAGGGACCACGGGGTCAGGCTGGCGGGCTAGGGGGTCAAGGCGATAGGGATGGGGGTGGTGGGGCTAGGGGCAGCAGGGCAGGGGCTGCAGGGTTGGGCCAACAGGCTCAGGGAGGCGGGAGGCAGTCGGAGACTCGAGGAGGCGAGAGGCAGTCGGGGGCTCGAGGAGGTAGGAGGGGCCGGGGGCTCGCGATTGGTGAGGGCCGTCAGGGTCTTGAGGAGGTGGTTGAGGGCTCGGGGAGGCGGTGGGGTGCTCGTGGCCGAGGGCTCGAGGATGCGGGAGGCGGTAGAGGGCTTGGGAAGGTAGGAGGCACCCTGGGGCTCGAGGAGGCGAGAGGTGGCCAGAGGCTTGCAGCCAGGGGCTCAGGGAGGAGGGAAGTGGCCGAGGGCTCGAAGAGGTGGGAGGTGATCGGGAGCTCGGGGAGGCTGGAGGCGGCCTGAAATTTATGATCGAAAGCTCGAAGTGGTGGGAGGCGGGTCGGGGGCTCGGGGAGGCGGTTGGGGGCTCGAAAAGATAGAAGGCCGTTGGGGGCTCGGGGGGGTGGCCGAATGCTCGCGGTCGGGGGCTCTGGGAGAAGGGGGCGATCGGGTGCTCGCGGTTAAGGGCTCGAGGAGGCAAAGGCGGGGGAAAGAAGGGGTGGGGGAAAATGAGAAGAGGTGGGAGGGCGCATAGGGGAAAATGTGGGCACGTCAGGGAAGAAATTTTTTTTTTGGTAGACTATTAGTGATGGTATCTTTCGTTGCTAATACTATCGCTAATACTATTAACGACAATACTATTATCGACAGTGTTTCCATCTCTAATGACGTCTCTAATAGTTTTTAAATTTTTTTTTAAAATTTATATTTAATTTTTTTTAAAATCTATTTTAATCAT
>NC_025996.2:52159934-52253286 GCF_000442705.2 Elaeis guineensis | reverse complement strand
AGATGTGGAGACACTGGTATGGCATACAGGTGAGATAATGGTACATCTGCACTGAACGTGACCAACTCCGGAGCTATTTCTGCTGTCAAGATTTGCTCCGATGGGATATGGGTATAAATGTCCCTCCGACCTGAGACCGCCACGGTGACTTGCAAGCAACTCACTGCACTTAGGCACTGGACTACCTGAATTTCTAATTCAATGACGGAAGGCTGCTGGGTGTAGTCAAGTACTTGACTTGTCGGTGCGTGTGTCAAGATGGGATTGACTACTCCAGTTTAGGAGCTGTGTACAGTCGTGTTTCAATTTAGCAAAACCTTGGCCAGGGTAGTCCTAGTGAGGAGTCACAGGACTAATTGAGTTGAGCACGATTCGGATGATATCATCAGGGTTGACAGTTTAACCCTGAGTCATCCTAAACACAGGGGTCAAAAGGGATGAATTATACGGTAACCATATTCACGTAGGTTCTGAATGTTGCGATTGTGATTATTCGACCTATCCGATCATCGGGTACCATTGCTAGATGGTCACTTCGATTAGTACAGGAATTGGTTCCTGTGCTACCGGCTTAGGTTCGAACCTGCGGGGTCACACACATTAGTGGTTCCTTTCTGATCAGATGGCTGATTATGAGTCTTATGTGTCTGGGACTCTATGATTGAGAATTAGATTCTCTGATCATGAGTTCCACACATTTTGGATACCGGGGTCAAAATTTTGAATTTTAAATTTTGAATTTGAAATTTGAACTCTTTGATCAGGGTTTCATATCGATGGTCTCTGATGCCTGATTGCCCATCGAATTTGGACTCAATATTTATGAGAGGTTTAATTAGTGATTTGATCGCTAATTAACTCAATTTGATTGAGTAATTATTTTTGGATCAAGTCCAATTGAATTGGATTCAGTTTGGATTGACCCGATTAGGTTAAATGTTGACCTAATCGCTAAGGTGGTTTAGTCCCTGATTTGATCAGGGTTAGGTTTAGTTAATTCTGATTTGATTAGATTTTATTGAGCCTAATTAAGCCTAATTAAGTTAGATTTAATTTATTCTAATTGTGCTTAACCTATTTAGATTAGGTTGGCTCAATTAGGTTCAAACCACCTTGACTTTTCTCCCTGCGCCACCTCACTTCTTCTGTGCATATTTAAATTCACGAGAAGCAACTTCTCATAAATTTTCTCCACAGAAGCCATCCCATGCCCACCCTTGTGGCCAAATATCTGGATAAAAATAAGTTGGTTGGCCATTCAAATTCAAAAGAAAGTTTGAATTTGAATGAGCAACCAACTAATCCATGCGCCATGGTCTTATCTTGTGCGCCCCATATTTTACACGAGAAAATATTTCTCGTGTAAACTCTCCATGCACAAATCAACTCACGCCCCTTCTCTTCTCATGCACAAGTGGATAGGGATGAGTTGGTTTTGCATTTGAATTCAAATTTGATTTGAATTCAAATGTGCAACCACTTATCTTTATCCTCTCACGCGGATAAGACACGTTCGACGTTGTTTTAAAAAGAGGAGAAAGGTGGGACGTGCGTAGAAATTTTAGGAGAGAAACTTTGGGGCTGAGGAAAGTTTGTGCGCAAGGTGAAGGTCCAAAACCTTCCGAGAGAAAAAGAAAGAAAAGAAAGAAAATTGAGCGCAGGGTTTCTAGTGTGTACCCTAGGGTTTCTACCTAGGGTTTGGGAAGTGAGATTGGTGTGCCACGAGTGTCGTGAGTCCACCAAATTTTAGGGAGAGATCCATCAGCCTCTCAAGCAATCGTGCAAATGATCTGGAGCATCCGAGGAGTCGGCACACATTGATCGAAGGAGTTCGATCAACATCTGCCATCAAAAGGGTGAAATCACGAACTAGCATTCGTGAGGAGCTGATCAGACGGGAGCTTCGTGTGGATGATCCGCAGAGGCCAGATATTTGTGTGGCTGTGATGTGATGATCAGAGCCCCCGACGGTGATCAGATTACGGTGATCGACTACCCGCAAAAGGTGATGTGTTCTGAACACAGTACTGTAAAAGGTTTACTGATTCAAATTTGAATTTCAAATTTAAATGCATGCTGTTGTATCATATTTAGATCCTAGTGTAGGGTTAATTAGTATTAATTAATGAGATTAATTAATAATTTCACTGTAAAATAGTAATTTTGAAAAAATTTTAAAATTACCATTTTGCCCCTGCACTAAATTTTCGCTACAAATGGTATCAGAGCATGGTTCTAGAATATGATATACATATGCATGCGTAGATTAAGGTGTAATCTATAAGTTTAAATTTGAAATTCAAAATTCAAAATTCAAAATTCAAAAAAATTGAAAATTTGAAATTGAAATTGAAATTTGTTAGAAGTTTCAAATTTGAAATTTAAAATTTGAAATTTGAAATCTCAAATTTGAAATTTGAAATTTGAAATTCAAAATTTAAATTAAATTAAATTCAAAATTTAAAATTCAAAGATTGGAAATTCGAAATTTGAAATTTGGTTGAAATCTCAAATTTGAAATTTAAAATTTAAATTTGAAATTTGAAATTTGAAATTCAAAATTTAAATTTTGAAATTGGTATATTTAGATATACTTGATCCAAGTAGCAAGTAATCTAATTGGGTTGGTTGCCATGGCCGTCCGGTCATAGGAGAAAAGTAGGGTTTAAAGGCCCTCTCTTCCCATTCGATGGGGTCTCCTATGGCGGTAGGGGTGCCGATGCAATTATATCCCATACCGATGAAGCAGCGAAAGGACTTAATTATAAAATTTATCATGAATGTGTTAGATTAGATCTAAAAAAAATTTATGATTTATTTTGAGTTATTTTCTGTTATGAAATGAGCAATAGGATTGCTGTTTATGAATTGTGCTGACCCGTTTGTGAAATGAGTCAACACATTTGGTGAACAAAAAATAAAATCTTTCAAAATTTAAAAATTATTTTCGAAATGCCAAACCCTGACCCATCAGCCCAAGTACTTAATTAAAAGAATTAAGTGTTGTCTAGTAGGTCTAGAATTGTGAATTAAGACCTAAGACAATTGCATAAACTTGTGGGTCAATGGGTTAGATGAATTAGGTCCATAATTGGGTTAGACCTAAGGTTAGCTTAAAAAATGGACTAAATGGAGTAATTGGTCAAATCTAATCAAAAGTTGAATTAGATTAGGTCAAGGATACTCTAGACTCAACTTCAATAGTTGTAGTTGAATGGGTCCATGTCTTTAACTAGACCAAGATGGACTTAATTCATGGCTACGCGGTGGAGCCCTATTTACTAAGTTGATCAAAATTAAAACTAATGAACCGGTTGGTGTCTAAGGTAAGTTCGGCAGTTTTGACCAGTGGTTCTTAAGCGGGAGCTACTCGCATTGATTCGATCATTGACGAGTTAATGGCAAATCCCCACCACTGATCTCACTTACCTGGCCAATCTGGTAAGTTAGATTTTGATTAGATCACTTGGTGATTAGAGCTCACCCATGTCATTAGGTAAATCAGTGTGACTGATTTAGGTGCTCCTAATGCCAGCTTTAATTAAATCCTTTTTTTAATCTGACTTGGTGAAGTCAGTGGGAGGATTGAAATTGGCTGGATGATTTCTTCTCTACTATTCTTTAATAAAATCCTCAAAATTATTAGGTCCCTAAAATGATTAAGTTATAATGATAACTAAGTCATAGCCTCCCATTAAGTGAGTGATAATGAGTCCATTAGTTCAATGATCATTGGAGGCCCAAAGGCCTGGTGCTCATTGGCTAATGGAATTATTATTCATAATATGATAATTTGATTGAGTCTTTCTGATGGTGGTTAGGTTGGCCGGCCAAAGTCGGGCCTGATCATTTATTGGTCCGATTCACTAAATTAAGTCATGTTAATGGTTGGACCTAACCAGATCTTTTCAGTGGAGGCCAAAGCCTACTGATTAGGTTCTGGGGCAAAATCAATTACTAGAAGTTGTTTAGAGAAACAACTGGTTAAGAACCTACCCATAGATGCACATGGGTTGACCAACCAAAGTTGGGCTCGTGTGTAGTCTGTGTGGATTCTAGTACCCATTAAGGAATTAAAGTAATTCTCGAATTGGAGGATGAGGCTACCAGTTCGTAAAAATATTGGGAAAAACTTTAGACTAAAGTCCAAGTCTTTAGTATTAATTTATGTACTAATAGAGGTCTCGTTTTCTTTATGCAGCTATGGCCACTACCCTGTCGCTCCGGTCATTATTAGATAATGACAAGCTCATGGGACCCAATTTCGATAGCTGGTATCGAAAATTGAAAATCTCCTTGAGCATGAGCGGATCCTTTATGTAGTAACGGATCCAGCACCTGAGGAGCCAGCTCCGAACGCTAGTAAGGCGATCCGAGACACTTACTTGAAGTGGCTCAATGACCGCACCACCGTTCGATGTATTATGCTGGCAGCAATGAATGACGAGTTCAGCGAAGGTTTGAGAATGCCCAGCCACAGGAGATGCTTCAAATGTTGAACGACTCCTTTGGCACGCCTGACGACGTTGAAAGGCACAAAACTAGTTGTGCCATTTTCAATGCTCGGATGAGGGATGGGGCCTCAGTCACTGATCATGTACTGTACATGATCGAGATGATTGAGCGCCTAAGCAAATTGGGCTTTCCTCTGCACGAGCAGCTCGGTAAGGATGCGATCCTTAATTCCTTGCCCAAGTCCTTCCTCCCATTCCTTACTCATTTTCGAATGACAAAGCCTGCAGTAAACTACCACGGATTGTTGGGGTTGCTGCAGAACTTTGAGAAGGATCACCAACTCCATAAGGAGTCGGTGAATGTAGTGGGAGGGTCTTCTTCTCGTCGTCAACCCTTTGGGAAGGGGAAGAAGAACAAGAAGAAGAAAAATAAGAAGGTGCAATCTCATGCTGGGACAGTAGCACAGGGTCAGACCAAGAAGCGCAAGCACGACAGAGCCAGGCGGAGTGCTTCTTTTGCAAGAAGCAGGGGCATTGGAAGAGGAACTGTCCTCAATACATTGCCTCCCTGGACCCGAACAGGCCAAAGAAGAAGCAAGGTAATTATATGATAACTCCTTGCAACTTTTCGATTTGTGATACTACTGCCTGGGTATTGGATACCGGAAGCCCTTATCATATTTGTAATTCGATGCAGGGTCTGCAGGTCAGTAGGAGATTTGATGAAGGCGAGAGGTTCCTGAACGTTGGAGATGGAAGCAAAGTTCCAGTTCTAGCTTTAGGAATCATGAGTCTTGTAATCAATTCTCGTAATGTAATTCTGAGTGAATGTCACTATTGTCCAAGTTTTTTATTAAATATTATTTCTGTAGGCCTTTTGGCCATGTACGGTTATGATTTTTTAATAAAAAAAATATTTGCAATATCATTTTGAATGGTGTTACAATATTTGTTGGACAATTAAATAATAGAATTTACTTACTATCACAGCCTGTTAATGTGGTTCAAAACTTCGGTAAACGCTCTAGAATAGATAATGTGTCAGAAGTCTACCTTTGGCACTGTAGGCTAGGTCATATCAATAAGAACAGGATAAAAGGTTGGCTCAAGAAGAATTCTTGAAGTTAGTGATTGTGAATCACTTCCAACCTGTGAGTCCTGTCTTCTTGGGAAGATGACCAAGTCACCTTTTACTGGAAAAGGTGAGCGAGCCAGTGAACTCTTAGGTCTGGTACATTCTGATGTATGTGGACCCATGAGCTCAAGTGCAAGAGGTGGATTTTTCTACTTCATAACCTTCACAGACGACCTATCTAGTATGGGTATGTCTATTTAATGAAGCATAAGTCGGAATCATTTGAAATGTTCAAACTATTCCGAAATGAGGTAGAAAAATAAACTGGGAAGTGTATTAAAACTCTTCGATCTGATCGAGGAGGTGAATACCTTTCCAATGAGTTTCTGACGTATCTAGGGGAGAATGGATTCTCTCTCAGTGGACTCCTCCTGGAACACCACAGCATAATGGTGTGTCTGAAAGGAGGAATCGGACCCTGTTAGACATGGTTCGATCCATGATGGGGTTTGCTGGTCTGCCGATCTTCCTCTGGGATATGCGCTCGAATCGGCTTGTTACCTTCTAAATAGAGTTTCGAGTAAGTCTGTAGCCAAAACGCCATATGAGATATGGATAGGACGTAAGCCAGTACTCTCGCACCTTAGGGTTTGGGGGTGTCCGCTTATGTTAAACGTTTAATTACAGACAAGCTTGGACCTAGGTCTGACAAGTGTAATTTTATTGGGTACCCAAAAGAGACCAAAGGGTATTATTTCTACCTTGCTGATGAGCAAAAGGTGTTTGTCAGCCTTAAGGCAATTTTTTTAGAAAAGGAGTTCCTTAGTGAAAAAACTGTTGCCTCTAAGGTCGAACTTGACGAAGTTCGACAGGTGAAAAAATCGACACATGTTACTGAACCTGAACCGATTTGATTAGATCAGATCCGGAGCCCATTGATTATGCACCCTTAAGGCGGTCTGGTAGAGTACCACATCAACCGGACAGATACTATGGTTTCTTGGTCGGGATGGTGATCCTGTCGAACTTGATGAAAATGATGAGGATCCGATCACCTACATGGATGCAATGCAGAGACCTGACTCTGAGAAATGGCTAGAGGCCATGAAATCCGAAATGGAGTCCATGAAGGTCAACGATGTGTGGACATTGGTTGACCCACCCGAAGGAGTAAAACCCATAGGGTGTAAGTGGGTCTTCAAAAGGAAGAGGGGCCAGACGAAAGGTGGAGACCTATAAAGCCCGTCTGGTTGCAAGGGATATCGTCAACGTTATGGTATAGACTATGACGAGACGTTTTCTCCTGTGGCAATGCTCAAATCCATTCAGATTATGCTTGCGATAGCTGCCCATCTGGACTATGAAATCTGACAGATGGATGTGAAGACAGCTTTCCTAAACGGAGAGCTGGACGAAGAGGTGTATATGATACAACCTGAAGGGTTCACATCCACAGATGAGTTTAAGGTGTGCAAGCTACAGAGGTCCATTTATGGACTTAAGCAGGCATCTCGGAGTTGGAACATACGTTTTGATAGGACGATCAAAATGTATGGCTTCGTTAAGAATGGAGAAGAGCCCTGCATTTATAAGTGGGCTAATGGTCCAGTAGTAGTATTTCTTGTATTGTATGTGGATGACATTCTCTTAATCGAGAATGATGTCCTGCATTACAGGGAATAAAGATTTGGCTATCGTCACAGTTCTCCATGAAGGATCTGGGAGAAGCTTCCTACATCCTAGGGATGAGGATCTATAGGGATAGATCCAAAAAGTTGCTTGGCTTATCCCAGTCCACGTACATTGATACTATGCTGAAAAGGTTCAGCATGAAAATTCCAAGAAAGGCTATCTACCGATAGGCCATGGAATTTCTCTCTCGAAGAGGGATTGTCCGACAACACCTCAAGAGAGAGAGCGTATGGGTAGGATTCCATATGCTTCGGCAGTGGGATCTATCATGTACGCCATGACATGTACACGACCAGATGTGGCATACTCACTAGGGGTAGTGAGTATATACCAATCTGATCCAGGAGAGAATCACTGGAAGGTTGTTAAAACCATCCTGAAGTATTTAAGAAATACTAAGGACCAGTGGCTTATATATGGTGAATCGGACTTGAGACTTATAGGGTTTACAGACTCTAGTTTTCAGTTGATCGCGATGATAGCAAGAGTGTGTCAGGATTTATTTTTACCCTTAATGGTGGGGCTGTCTGCTGGAAGAGTTTCAAGCAGCACACTGTGGCTGATTCAGTATGCGAGGCGGAGTATATTGCTGCATCAGATGCTGCCAAAGAAGCAGTGTGGCTGAGAAAATTCATCACCGAGCTCGGAGTAGCACCCTCCCTTGTTGGTCCAGTTCTGCTCTACTGTGACAGCTTTGGAGCCATTGCTCAGGCGAAGGAACCAAAGGCACACCAGCGGACGAAGCATATTCTGCGCCGCTACCATCTCATCCGGAAGATCGTGGATCGAGGTGACGTCGACCTTCAGAAGATCGACGGGAAGGAGAACCTGACCGACCCATTCACTAAAGCCATTACGGTGAAGGAGTTCAATGATTACAAGTCGAAGATGGGTATTAGATACTGCACCGATAGGCTTTAGGCCAAGTGGGAGATTGTTGGGAATAGTGTCCCAAAGCAATCGTCAGCCTGTTGACGGTTGTGCTCCTTTTGTATTAGTACATGAATTATAAATAAATAAAATTATTTTGGTATTTTTTCATCACAAATGTTTCATCTTCTAATGAACTCCTGTGTTGTGGTGAAGTCCTTAGGACTATTTAGACTCGACAAAGGAGGATTTGTCACTTAGTCCTTAAACATGTTCGCGACCAAATGATACGTTGTTACCAAGGACGACAACATTTATCGAGCATAGGTCATTGTGTGCCATATGGGTTGGTTGTCCTCATAACCAAAGAGTGTGGAGACACTGGTATGGCATACAGGTGAGATGTAATGGTACATCTGCACTGAACGTGACCAACTCCGGAGCTATTTTTGCTGTCAAGATTTGCTCCGATGGGATATGGGTATAAATGTCCCTCCGACCTGAGACCACCACGGTGACTTGCAAGCAACTCACTACACTTAGGCACTGGACTACCTGAATTTCTAATTCAATGACGGAAGGCTGCTGGGTGTAGTCAAGTACTTGACTTGTCGGTGCGTGTGTCAAGATGGGATTGACCACTCCAGTTTAGGAGCTGTGTACAGTCGTGTTTCAATTTAGTAAAATCTTGGCCAGGGTAGTCCTAGTGAGGAGTCACAAGACTAATTGAGTTGAGCATGATTCGGATGATATCATCAGGGTTGACAGTTTAACCCTGAGTCGTCCTAAACACAGGGGTCAAAAGGGATGAATTATATGGTAACCATATTCACTTAGGTTCTGAATGTTGCGATTGCGATTATTCGATCTATCCGATCATCGGATACCATTGCTAGATGGTCACTTCGATTAGTACAGGAATTGGTTCCTGTGCTACCGGCTTAGGTTCGAACCTGCGGGGTCACACACATTAGTGGTTCCTTTCTGATCAGATGGCTGATTATGAGTCTTATGTGTCTGAGACTCTATGATTGAAAATTAGGATTCTCTAATCATGAGTTCCACATATTTTGGGTACCGGGGTCAAAATTTTGAATTTTAAATTTTGAATTTGAAATTTGAACTCTTTAATCAGGGTTTCATATCGATGGTCTCTGATGCCTGATTGCCCATCGGATTTGGACTCAATATTTATGAGAGGTTTAATTAGTGATTTGATCGCTAATTAACTCAATTTGATTGAGTAATTATTTTTGGATCAAGTCCAATTGAATTGGATTCAGTTTGGATTGACCCGATTAGGTTAAATGTTGACCTAATCGCTAAGGTGGTTTAGTCTCTGATTTGATCAGGGGTTAGGTTTAGTTAATTTTTGATTTAATTAGGATTTTATTGAGCCTAATTAATCCTAATTAAGTTAGATTTAATTTATTCTAATTGTGCTTAACCTATTTAGATTAGGTTGGCTCAATTAGGTTCAAACCACCTTGACTTTTCTCCCTGCGCCACCTCACTTCTTCTGTGCATATTTAAATTCACGAGAAGCAACTTCTCATGAATTTTCTCCACACAGAAGCCATCCCACGCCCACCCTTGTGCACCAAATATCTGGATAAAAATAAGTTGGTTGGTCATTCAAATTCAAAAGAAAGTTTGAATTTGAATGAGCAACCAACTAATCCATGCGCCATGGTCTTATCTTGTGCGCCCCATATTTTACACGAGAAAATATTTCTCGTGTAAACTCTCCATGCACAAATCAACTCACGCCCCTTCTCTTCTCACACACAAGTGGATAGGGATGAGTTGGTTTTGCATTTGAATTCAAATTTGATTTGAATTCAAATGTGCAACAACTTATCTTTATCCTCTCACACGGATAAGACACGTTCGACGTTGTTTTAAAAAGAGGAGAAAGGTGGGATGTGCGTAGAAATTTTAGGAGAGAAACTTTGGGGCATGAGGCAAGTTTGTGCGCAAGGTGAAGGTCCAAAACCTTCCGAGAGAAAAAGAAAGAAAAGAAAGAAAATTAAGCGCAGGGTTTCTAGTGTGTACCCTAGGGTTTCTACCTAGGGTTTGGGAAGTGAGATTGGTGTGCCACGAGTGTCGTGAGTCCACCAAATTTTAGAGAGAGATCCTTCAGCCTCTCAAACAATCATGCAAATGATCCAGAGCATCCGAAGAGTCGGCACACATTGATCGATGGAGTTCGATCAACATCTGCCATCAAAAGGGTGAAATCACGAACTAGCATTCGTGAAGAGCTGATCAGACAGGAGCTTCGTGTGGACGATCCGCAGAGGTCAGATATTTGTGTGGCTGTGATGTGATGATCAGAGTCCTCCGACGGTGATCAGATTGCGGTGATCGACTACCCGCAAAAGGTGATGTATTCTGAACACAGTACTGTAAAAGGTTTACTGATTCAAATTTAATTTCAAATTTAAATGCATGCTGTTGTATCATATTTAGATCCTAGTATAGGATTAATTAGTATTAATTAATGAGATTAATTAATAATTTCACTGTAAAATAATAATTTTGAAAAAGTTTTAAAATTACCATTTTGCCCCTGCACTAAATTTTCGCTACATCAAGGCCGTCCTGTCATAGAGGACTATGGTGGAAAGAGTGCCTGCATAAATTGAGAGGAAGAACTACGAAAAGAAGGCTCATATGATCAGAGATTTTGAAATTTTTGTGGCTGGCACGTCTGCCGAATCGACTCGATTTTTTGTTCGAGATGGGCTATAGAGCCTTAGGCAGTTCGCCATCGAGCATTCCGATTCTCAGTCACCATCAAACTGGAGGTCCTATAGGGATTACTAGATACGAGCAGACGTTGGGAGGCCCTCCGTGACAGTAGAGCAGCAAGGAGTACTCAGCAGGTGGCAGAGGATCTGACAGAATCGGACCATCCAGCAGGATCCGATCAGGCACACGGACAGCTGAAAATATATTTAAAATTATATAATTTATATTTTTAATATAATAAAATTAATTTTATATTTATATTTTTATTAAATAATTATTATCTTATTTATAACAGATTTTAAAAAATATTATTGCTTGTTACTATGGTTAAAGTAGGTTTTAAAAAATTTAATTATGAATTTAAAAAAAATAAAAATTATTATCCATTACTAATAGTTTTTAAAATTTTGATTAAAAAAATAAAAAACTATTAGGGACGGCAGTAGCAATGGTAAAGCTGTCACTAATAGTTTTTTAAAAATTTTAATTTAAAAAATAACAAATAATTAGTGACGGCATTAGCAGTAATAAAGCCATCACTAATAATCTTTTTAAATTTTAATTAAAAAAATTAGAAACTATTATGCCATCGCTAATATTGTCGCTAATTAGTATTATTAGCGATGGTAAAATTACCATCGCTAATAATGGTAATTAGTGATGAAAAAATTTTTATTGGCTTTTTAGCAATGGAAAGCTGTCACTAATAGCATTAGCGATAGCAAACTGACAATTAGCGATGGCAAACAGTCATCACTAATAGTCAATTTTTTTATAGTGTAATTTAATTAGATTTTGAATCCAAATCTTATTTGGATTGTAAAATCTAATTATCTTCAAATTAAGTCAAATCTAATTAAATTTAATTTAATTTAAATTAATTAAAATAAAATAATTTTTAATTTAAATTCAATTCAAATCTAATTCGAATCCGATTCAAATTTAATTCAAAATCCTGTCAAATCTAATTCAATTAGACTTTGAATCTAAGTATTAATTAGATTATAAAATTTAATTATTCTTAAATTAAATTAAATTAAATTTTATTTAAATTAATTAAAAAAAATAATTTTTAATTTGGATTCAATTCAAATTCAATTCGAATCTAATTCAAATCCAATTCAAAATCCTATCAAACTTAATTCAATTAAGCTTTGCATCCAAGTCTTACTTAGATTACAAAATCCAATTAGCCTTAAATTAAGTCAAACCTACTTAAATTAAATTTAATTTAAATCAATTAGGACTTGATCCATGATTCATTTCGAATTCAATTGAAATTCGATTCGAATCCAATTCAAAATTCTATCAAATATAATTTAATTAGACTTTAAATATAAGTCTTACTTGAATTATAAAACTCAATTAGTCTTAAATTAAGTCAAATTTAATTAAATTAAATCTAATTTAAGTCAATTAGGATTTGATCTGTGATTCATTTTGAATCCAATTCGAATCTAATTTAAAATCTTATCAAATTTAATTTAATTTTTTTTGAATCCAAATTCTACTTAAATTATAAAATTTAATTGATCTTAAATTAAATTAAGTCTAAATAAATTAAATCTAATTTAAATTAATTAAGATTAGATCTATGATTCAATTCGAATCCAATTCAAATCTGATTCGAATCTTCAAAATCTTGTCAAACTTAATTCAATTAGACTTTGAATCTAAATTCTACTTGGATTATAAAATTCAAGTAGTCTCAAATTAGATTAAGCCTAATTAAGTTAAATCTAATTTAAATCAATTAGGATTTGATCCATCATTCAATTCGAATCCAATTTGAATCTGATTCGAATTCAATTCGAAATTCTGTCAAACTTAATTCAATTAGATTTTGAATTTAAATTCTACTTAAAATATTAAAATTTAATTAACCTCAAATTAAGTCAAGCTTAATTAAATTAAATCTAATTTAAATCAATTAAGACTTAACCCATAAATTAATTAAGTCCAAAAATTTAATAAAATATAATAATAATTTTTAACCATCCAAAAAATGATCAAAAAGAAAAAAATTAATACTAAAATTTAATATTAAAAAATTTTAATAGTATTAGCAATGACATTAGTGATGAAATAATTTGCTTTTGCTAATAATTTTGAAAAAAATATTATTTTAAAAATTTAAAAAAAATTAATATTAAATTTTAATATTTAAAAAAAGTTAATAATATTAGCGATGGTGGATAGGTATTAGCGACGAAAACTACTGTCGCTAATATCCTGGCATGTAAAATAAAGTTTTACCGACCGTATTACCGACGACCATATTGTCGTCGATAATAGTCCGGCAGAAAACACTCCTAGCCCGTCGGAGGAAAAAAAAATTGATGGTTGTTCTCCTCCTTCCTGTGAATTCCCTCTCATTCTCCTGCTTCTCGACTTTTCCCCACCTCACCGGTGCCTCCTCCTGACCGGTGATATGGAGGCTCCGAGATGGCCCTACGGCCTTAGGCAGTCCGCCATCCAACACTTCGATTCTCAGTCATCATCGGACTGAAGGTCCTTCATGGATCATTGGATATGGATAGACATATGGCAGGCCCTTTGCCATCAGTGGAGCAGTGAGGAGTACTTCGGTAGGTGGCGGAGGGCCCGACAGAATCGGACTATTTTGTAGAATTCGATCAGGTACATGGGCGGCTCGATCGGCACACATGTCGTGATCGATAGACTGAAAAAAATTCTATACCAAAACTCTTCACTAAAACTATAAAAACTCTTATATGTATATTTTAATTAATTTAATTTTATTATTTACTTATTGTAGACATGATAGCTGGATCGCCCACTAGACTAGCTACAGTTATGACGGGCCGCACACCAGTTTAGGAGGACTGGTGACTATTTAGATTCTACGTCACGATAGATCACGATAAAAACTTCAAACTTTATTTATTAATTAAGTTGTTACAGGATTTGAGTTTTATATTAGAACTAATGTATTTTTGAACTGTGCAGATGCATTACGCGATGTACGTTGCTGAGAGGTATGACGATGATCCATCTTCTCAGCCCCTTGGACCTTGAGGGATGGCTCAGTGCCATCGGGGGTGAGTAAGAGCCGAATCCTATACTGCTGAGAGGTATGACGATGATCCATCTTCTCAGCCCCCTGGACCTTGAGGGATGGCTCAGTGCCATCGAGGTGTGAGTAAGAGCTGAATCATAGGATTCGGCCATAGCTTCGACTCTCCATTGGCTCGATATCCTTCGGCATCCTCATAGGCCTCGACATCTCAGATCTGGAGCGATGCCCACATGGAGGAGGTCGTACCAAGGCTTCTGAGCCAACGACCTCAGAGTTTCCTAGATGGCATCCACAATACAGTCATGGAGCTTCTTCGAGACCTGCAGCTGCACGATCGGTTGGGCTCATCATCTCAGCTATCACATCAGGTAATTATATTACTAAATCCTTTTACTTATTTTAAGTTTTCATATTTAGAAGCTTCATATATTTAGATTTGAGTCTGAAAAAAAGATCTAAAGGTTAAAAATTTAATCTAATCATCCAATCGATGGATCAGAGGTGTCTATAGTTCCGTATCATCGAATGAAATATGTAAAAATAATTTGTTTGAGAATCGAAGGAGTATATCGAAAGATACGCTTCCATATCGAAAGATATATCTCTGTATCAAACTTACTAATATTATTTTATTTTTTTTATTACAGGATACTGAGACATCTAGCTCTCATCCACCAGTTGCTAGAGAGGAGTGGAAGGTGGAGGAGGCAGATGACGATGAGGAACGGACCTGATTTTTTTTTGATATGTTATATTTTTTTATACTATTTTAAAAAATTATATAATTTATATTTTTAATATAATATAATTAGTTTTTAATTTTTGATTATCATATTATCTTTGAATTTTAGTTATAATAGATATTAGAAATTATAATTCATTATGATTAATTAAAATAGATTTTAAAAAATATTACTATTAATTTTTTTAAAAAAATAAAATTAATTATTAGCGATAATATTAGTGATAAAAAATATCATCACTAATACTTATTAGTGACGATATTAGCGATAATAATACCATCGCTAATATCTTATTAAAAATTATTTAATTTAAAAATTAAAAAAAATAGAGATGGCATTAGCGACGGCATTATTGATCACTAATAATTATTAGTGACGGCATTAGCCATAAAAATACCATCACTAATATTTTTTTAAAAAATTTAAAAATTTAGTTTAAAAATTAAAAAATAATTAGCGATGAAAAAATTTCGTTGCTAAAGCCGTCGCTAATAGCCTTATTAGTGACAGTTAGGATTTTCATTGCTAATAAAGTTATTTAGTGATTAGATTTTTTTTAGATTAACTATTATGATGGAATTAGTGACAGTGAGGTTATTAGGGATGGCATGTGGATTATTAGCGATGGCAACTAGCCATCGCTAATAGTCTGAATTCTTATAGTGTTCGTATGAATTGGAGCCTCCAGAGCCCAGTGGCAGGATTATCACTCCAGGGCCCAGTGACAGGATTGATGATCCTCCCTTTGGTAGGATCGGCTTGTACAAAGAAGTATTTAGGGTCGGACTTAGGTTGCCCATCCATCCCTTTATTATAGAAATCTTTCACTTCTTCAACATTTTTCTTTATTCTGTCATCCCAAATTTCTTCCACTTCATCATCGACTTCATTGTCATTTGTATCTTGGCTGAAGTCCAGTTATCGATTCCTCTCTTCCAATCCTTCTACACCATAAAGAGATGTATCGAAGATTGATGGTATGTCTCTCCTCTAAGGGAGGTCTCTATCTTGATAAGGGGGGCCCTTCTTCAGTTCATAGGTGGAAGGGCTGATTTTTATTTATTTTGGATCATTCCATCAAGAGTCTGAGGTTTTCCTATCATGGTCGGTCGAGAGATTCTATCTTTTAGATCCCAAAGCTAGGGGGAGAGGACATAAAATGCTTCAAAATTTTATGAGAGTACAAGATTCCTCCTCTGAAGGAATTACTATCGGAGCAGACTGTCTTCCATACTGGTCTCAGTCTGGCTGACCCCAAAGGTCAATGTAGCAATTTTTCAATGCTCACTTTTTTCTCTCTCTCCTACTTTTTTCTTCTTAGCTTGTTTCAGTTTGTTGCAGATATGAGGCCCGAAGAGCTTGAGGCACTGAGGAGGAAGAATGCACACTCATCAACTGCTGCTCGGGTCCAGAAGAAGCGAAGGCCCTCCAAAGCCAAATAGAGAGAAGCTCCTTCTGACTTCTTCCACTCGAGCAGAAGCTATATCAACTCCCACGATCCAATCTCCTCCCTCGACGTCGGCAGCTCTCCCTACCCCCCGGGCTGAGGGGACTTCTATTCGGGCCGATCAATCGAGTCCAGACTCCATAGAAATACCTATCAGGTGGAGGGAGGGCCGATCCTCATTTCCCATGGATGCCACCTTTGAGGATTAGAAGACTACCCACCGCACAATCGAGAGGATGCTCATTGATATCGATCTAGACAAAATCAAGGAGCAAAGCATTGAAAGATGATAGAGGAAGGTCGTGATCTCCTTCATTCGGATGAGTCCTTTTTCTTCTCTTCTCTCTTTTTTGATCTTCAGTGGTTGACTCATCTCTTTCCTGGATATAGCTGGGTCATCATGTTGCCGCCTTCATTAACTCGTCAAGGATCATTGAGTCAGAGGCCGCCAAGATGGAGAGGAAGGCAGAGGCTGCTGCAGTTGAAGTTTGGTCCAGAATCGAGTCGGTCGAGGCTGAAGCCAAATACCTGAAAGGGGCAATGGACAAGGCCGAATCCGCCAACACAAAAGCTAAGGCCAACTTGGCCTCAGAGAAAAAAAGGTGGTGGGCGGCCTAGGCCAAGGCTGCGGAGGTCAAGAAAAAGGTGGAGAGTCAAATCACTGAGGCTAGACATCTGGCAGTCGAAGCCTTCTAAAAATCAGAGGAATTTCCTTGGGTGAAGGTGGAGTTCGGCTAGGAAGCTTATGCTGTCGGTCAAGACAATTTCCGTAGCAAGATAGCAGCGTGCTTTCCAGACCTGGACCTATCCTTCTTGGATGAAGAGGAAAGAGAAGAGGACGAAGAAGAAGAAGGAGCCACGGAAGACCCAAATCCTGATCCTACTACAGTTGGAGAACGGCCAAGGTCTGATCTAGCACCTGGGGATGTGCCAACACCTACCACCATCGAAGCTTCTTCACCATCGAAGCCCACTGAAGCTGCTTCAAATTGCTCCACCAGTCCGTAGGCCGAGGTTGTAAATACTTAAGTTCTATTATTTTTTTTTATTTTTCTGTTGATGTAATAAATATTTTTATATTAATGAAAAAGGCAGTTTTTACCTCCTCCTTCGACTTATAGTTATTGTGATGTATCTATCTCAGTCTGGCTAATGTAAGTACTGCACCAAACCCTCGCCTGTAATGATGGCCTTACCAATTTGACCTCAAGTCAAAGCCCTTGAGAAGAAGGTTAGGAAGGCCAAAAAGCAAGTTGCCGAAGCGAGATAGAAACTCTCGAAGATAAAGAAAGAATATGGCGAGGCTTCAGTAGAGATAAATTGTTTGAGGGCATGCTCCAAGCAAATTCACATGGAGCATCTCATAGAGAGGCACAGGTTGACCCGAAGAGCATGATAAGCTCGATTGAGTGGCGAGCAAAGCCAGATGAGATGCGGCTGCAAAGGCAGCTCTTTGTCAGAAGGAGCTTCATGAAGCCCAAGATAAGATATCCAGACTGAAGAATGCCATTACATCATCCATGATTGCCGAAGAAGCCAAGTGAGATTCAGCTGCTAAAATAAGTCGACTTCAAGGTGAGCTTCATTCGGCTCAAGAGACGATCGACGATCTTGATCGATCGATCAAGAAAGAATGGTCAACAATTGCCGAGCTTCGAAGTGAACTTATTTCAACTTGGGAAGCTATCAATAGCCTCCTCCAGGCCGTGAATAAAAAGAGACTGGAGATGACGGAGCTTTGAATCAGGTTGGCGGAGAGTGTAGCAGCAGGCAGATTCATCGAAGGTCAAGTCAAGCACCTGGAGTCCCTGCTTGCTCCTGCCCGACATGAGACGATCCTCCAAACTAGGAAGGCATCTGTTGCAGCCTTCGAAGCTAGTTTTGGCAAATGCAAAACTTTGGTCTCCCAACTTTTTCCCGAAGCCGACATAAGCCTTCTCGAGATACCTGATGTTGATGATGCCTATCGAGGATGCTCCGAATTTACAATGCAGCGAAGCTCCATCAGTCGGAGGCAGATCTCCCATGTAATTGATGTCTTTTTTGTAGTCGTTTATTTTTTGTGACTTAACTTCTGTAATTGGATAAGGTCATTAATGAAATATTTTTGAATTGAAGTCTTTTGTTTCACCTGTCCCTTTTCTTTCTTTGGTTTGTTTGCTTATATGACCCAAACTTTATATTTTTTGACATCGCATTGGAGGTGGCCAAGGGCTGAAGCTTCAAGGGAGGCTTGATGAGACATATAAGGCTTCCGAGGGTTCTCATAGATTATCCCTTCCCTTAGTCGCCAGGCTTCTGTCAGGCCATTGAGATTGGTAAGCTTCAGAGGAGGATCCTTTTAGATTAGCCTTCCAAAGGTTCTCTTTGGTTAGCTTTCTTTTCTTGCATAGCTTGAGTTGGCAGGCTTTGAGAGTCCTTATAGATTAGCCCTCCAAAGGTCCTCTTTGGGTTTGCCTTCATTTCTCATGCAACTAAGACTTCTGACGCTCTATTCGCTGAAAAGCAAGGAGTCGAGGGTCCTCAGTGGGTTAGCCCTTGCTTCTTAGTCACCGAGGTCTTAGACCCATGTAGGTTAGATTGACGGACACTGGAGGTCCTTCTAGGCTAGTCCTCTGAAGGTCATGTTTGGATTAGTTTATGCTTCCTGCACGACTAATGTCTTCTGGCGCTCTACTCGTTGAAAAATAAGGAGTTGAGGGTCCTCAATGGGTTCGCCCTCACTTCTTAATCGCTGAGGTCTTCATCAAAAATCGAAAGAAGAGCGGCGGTATCCTAAAAAAAGATCATTTTATTGAGAAATAATTAACACACCTGTCGAGCCATGGTTCGATCGGCTCTTGCAAGGGAAAGTTGATCCTGGGAAAGTCCCACTCGGCCAATTTTGTACAAGTATGGGGGAGTCTACATTGATACTGACGTAATAGTTCTGAGAAGCTTTGATGGTCTAAAGAATGCCATTCGAGTGCAGTCCGTCTACTCCAAGATCGGTAACTGGAGCCGGTTGAACAATGCTGTAATGGTATTTGATGAGAAGCATCCACTTCTCTATAAATTCATAGAGGAGTTTGCGAGGACCTTCAATGGGAGCAAGTGGGGTCACAATGGACCTTACCTTGTTTCAAGGGTGGTCTCAAGGATCGCAGGGAGGCCTGGGTTTGAATTCAGAGTATTGCCGCCAGAGGCATTCTATCTGGGGGATTGGCAAAGGATATGGGGGCTGTTTCAGGAGCCGAGGAATGGGAGCCATTGGAAGTGGATTATAGAAAGGCATGATTTGATTCACAGACCGTGCTTTGCGCTGCATCTTTGGAACCTGAAGAGCAGGAGAATTAAGGTTGAGGAAGGGAGCATCATTGGAAGGATAGTGTCCGGATATTGGTTGTTCTGCAATTCTTCAGTTAATATGATGTAAATATTAGCTAAGGTTTTTCTTTCTCTGATGGACCGCTTCAGTTCATTCCATTACCATAGATCACTCTTCAATGGAGGAGCATAGTTGCAAGTAAAGGAAGATCTTTTGCTTTGGTTACCCGTTACTACTTAACGCAGTATGCACGCAGATGTCTTTTTCAGCAAGTGTTCTATGGAAGAACGTGTTTTCAATAAACTTTGTCCACAAAATCGGCACCGAGATCTATAACAATACCAGTAATTAGGTACGACATGCAATTAGTATGACGGAAGGATGCTAACATTTTTCTCACTCTTAGCCATGATACCATATGAAATGGATGGTACAGAATAGTACTGAACCATCAGAGATGGTTTGATAAAATATGTAATGGTGGTGGAACATACAACAATAGTATGAGAAACTATATAAAACAATGGAGCAGTACAATTTTTTCTCACAAATCCTCTCTTTTTTTTTTCTATTCTTTGATACCACTTCACTACTCCATACATTCTACAACAACCATCTATTTATAGATATAAAAAATGACCTTTTGACTCTCCTAATAAATTTATCATTTAGACTTCCCATGTGATTCTTGATTTTTGTCACTTCAATTAAGTTTACAAAATGATCTTTCGATTTCTTCAATATATTTAATATTTACTTTTTCCAACAGCTTCCGCTTGGTTTGGATTTGATATGTATTGATTCAGCTCGTATACGGGACCAAACCTCAATATTGTAATGGTATTTTATCTCTATAGGATACTACAGTCGATACCGGATCAAACCTCGATATTGTAATATGGCAGACCTTGCTTTGCTTTATGGCAAGATCCGTTCCACCATACCTGAGAGAATATCCCCGAGATACCTCATTCAATAAGAATGTCTGGTAAATATGACTATCACTCAGCATAGTAGTTGTCAAATTCCAATTGCTAGTCTATTTACCTTCTACATAGACTTATCAACTCTGCCAATCTATAAATGTTGGCTTTCCGAAGGATGTCAAATTCTCCATCAGTCCGTGGTTCTGATTTGGACTACCAGTTTTGGTGCATGCACTTCGAAACATCTAGAGTGCTTTGAATCGTGCTTCGAGATTATAGATTGTGGCGGTTGCCTCTCTTTAACTTCTGGTATACGTTGGCCGCATTGATAATGGAATTCAAATCACATGCACCCGGCTTCAATTTTTCTTCATGCTGATGCTGTTTATTTGTACATCTGCATACGTATTCCAGAACGGAATGCCAATCCTTCCCATAACAATGAATTGGTGTCTAGTATTAATGATGTCTGTGTCTATCCCAGTGGAACAAGGCAACGCCCAGTTTGTTCGTCTGGTGAAATATCAGCTCCTGTAGACTAGGTTCTTGCGTGACTCTTCCATGCAAATCAATTTTAGCAACGTACTGACGTTTGGGTTGGTCAACACAAGACAAAGCTCCGGCCAGCACATCTTCTCTGGTTCCACCATGATGGAGTTCCCCGCCGGCGGCGACGCCGAACTGTTCGCCGAATACTTTGTCGTCGTGGAGGTAGACGGAGAGATGCTTTTCGTCGTCGGCGATCTCATCCACGAGGACAAGGAGTGGGTTCCAGGTGCGGCGGCTCCGGTGTAAGTTCCAGGGCGGCAATCGAATCCAGGTCTCATGAGACCTCCAAAACTGGCTCTTCCAGCCCAAGGACGAACCCCCCTGCCACCGCCCCCGCTACCGCCGCGGTGGAGGAGCCCGGGCACGTGGTGCTCGTGTTTGAGGCTCGGGGGTAGGGGCATTTTGGGAAGGGAAGGGTGGGGTCCATGCGATCAGCAAAACAAAGATGGCTTCTGAAAAAAAAAAAAAAACGGAATTCTCTGCGTACTTAAAAAGTGCCGCAAACACATAAGAGGATTATTTTCTTCTCTGTTTTCCTCCGTTTTCATAGAGTTTGGATCCCGCTGGTGCGTGTTCGCCCACCTGGCACCATATGCCAAACACGTACAGCTGGCATGCCAAATATGACGAAGGGTGAGAATGGATCACATAATTTTTTTTTTTAGATGCATTATCGTATCAGAATCTAATTTAAGCATCCTGTTAATATTCCAATCTTTATACATATTTATCAAAACAAAAAAGATATATATGAATATAAACAGCAACTATCTGATTCATATCAGTATATTTAATTTTAATTTTATTTTTATTTTTATATAATTTTTATTGATGTAAAGTATAAAGATTGGAGCAAATATATAATACAAAATAAAAATTCTTTTCGATGATGAAGATATTCATTATGTTGAGATATGGATACGTCGCTCTTTTGAAAGAGATTCAAGTACTTTATGGTTGGTAAAACCCACGAACTAGTATAGTAAATTTCTTTAACTTGTCCTCTCTAGGATACAACAACCCAACTCGGTCGTCGTAGGCTCAAAATTAAATATGCGCAAAAGATTGAACCTAAAGCTCCACAAAATAAACATCTATCTTTGGTCAAAGAACTCTTAAATCTTATTCATAAGTGGAATAAGGATGGCATATATGATATGTTATATATTGTGTTAGATGCTAATGGTGAGGGGCCTTTTTATAGGTGCATAGAGCCTTCCCAAGTTAATATAGTCCATTATTAGCCAAAGTAATGGACTAAAGAGAGAGGATGATAATTTTTATATTATAAAATATAAGGGTAATTAGGTCTTTAACACATGAAATACTCTATTACAAAAGATAATAGGAATAACAAGCTTAGTAGGATGTGAATAATGGAGCTAATTAAAATATGAAACTTCCATGAGTAATCATCTCAAATAAAAAATTTCCAACCATTCATATTCCCTACTGTTGGGGGAAATTTCTGCCCAAACGGTAATATGAAGAGGCCCAAGGCCCAAAAAGTTTAGGCCCGGCAAATTGAGGTCCCTCGTTGTCGCAGACCCCTCTTCAGCTACTCTCGCAACCGATTAACTCTCGGCTCCCGAATAATCGATCGACGCCCCACTGCCCGAGCGACCGAGACTCCACCAACTATCTTCTGACGAGCTCTCCACTCGGCAATCGGTCACCCTAGATCGACTAGGCGGCAGCACTCAACAGATTCATTCAGTCGATTGATGAATCCTCTCTCTCCTACCCATATTAAGCTCAGTCTCGACTCCAAGTTTACATCCTTCTACCGACCATGATTCCCGCTCGCAAGCCAGGATCCCAAGGCATGGGCGTTGGTCAAGCGGTGAAATGCCGAGTATGGCCGTCATGCAATCCCGTCGGGTCACATCAAGTTACGTCATCCCAGGGCCATATCCTGAGCGGCCAGTTGCGCACCGTGATAAAAAGCTACGCTAAATCAAGCCATTCCGAAGTCATTAATTACACCACACGCACGGTAAGGCCCACTGCTGTAGCCCCTAACAAGATGCGACGGATTGAGGTGGCCGGGAGGACCAGGGATGGCCCTCCTCTACCTCCCATTTATGGCTCTTTCCTCGGAGGTCAACCGATAAGTAGCCGATTGATGGTTGGCTAACCCTCCTTCAGGCATCCTCTTAGTCCCATCAAAGGCCTCGTGGGTCTACTAACAGCTATCAAGTGACAGTTGGCCACGACAACTGAGGTGGTGATGGCAGACCATCCTTCAGAAGCTTTTGCCTCCGCCTATAAGAGGAGGCCTAAAGGGGATCCCAAAAAGATATTCAAAAACTCTGCCACTCATGCTCCTCCTTCTGTTGGACTAAATTTCTGACTTGAGACTCAGAGGGTCCCCATCGAGCAACCTCCGATTAAGACTTTTCTTGCAGGTCTCGCCCTCAATGGCCTGGCTCACCACCAACTCCAGCTGCTCTGGCGTCAGGTGAAAATCGGCACCAACAAATTGGTGCTAGAGGAAGGGTAGTATGCCCACTTTGAGGAGTGCAAATCGAGAGCAACATAAGCCATAACACCCAGGAGAACGTCTTCTCGCCGCACCAACACCACCGTGCGACTGGGGGGAAGTCAGGCTAACCATGCGGCTCAACTTGCCGCTTAAGGGATCCTCCGCTCTGGTGGTTGGAGGTGATGACAGCAGAGCAGTTCGATCAGCTTTTTCAGTAGGTTTAAAATCTGACGGCTACCATCTAGATGATCCAAACCATCTCGGCACCCCCATCGGCGGTGCTGTCGCCCACTCAGGTAGCCTCGGTCCTACCATCAACTGCCTTGCAGACCAACTTGGTGCCATAGGCAGCAGCACTACCAATGGATCCACCACAGGTCACCCCTCAAAGTTCGGAGAGATGGCAAACCCGCCAGAGTCATCTCGGAAGTCCAGAACCAAGGCGACGGCAGCCCCAGAGCCCCTAATCGGGGCATGATTCAACTCCTGATCGGCATTCACCCCAGCACTCTGAGGCGTGGCCCGATCGGGATGTGAATGTTAAACGACGACTTCAGGAGCTTGATCGATGAATCGAGGTGATCAACAATAAGGCTTTGATACCGAATGATGGGTTCAATACTGCCCCACCATTTGATTCAAGAATCATGTAGGAGCCGCTCCCTCCCCACTTCAAGGCCCCATAATTGGAAAGCTATGATGGGACAATCGATCCCATCGACCACCTCGGCAGTTTCAAAGCGATGATGCTTCTCCATGGGATTATCGATGCCATCTTTTGTCGAGCCTTCCCATCTATCTTAAAAAGGGTGGTTCAACATTGGTACTCCAACTTGAAGCCGGCTTCAGTATACTCATTTGAGTAGTTGAGCTGATCTTTCATCGATCATTTTGTCAATAGCCTACGACAATAAAAGTGGTTCGACTACCTCCACACCATTAAGCAGAAGGAGGGTGAGTCGATCTGCTCCTACATCAGCCGCTTTAACGCAGCCACTCTCAAGGTTCGTGACTTGGATCAGTCAGTCGTGATGTTCGCAATGATAAGCAGACTTTTGAAGAATAACCTTAAACGACCATTGGTGAAAACCTACCCCCAAGGCTACACCAACATGTTAGATTGGGTGGAGAAGGATGCATGTATGGAGGAGGTCTTTGTAGAAGAAGATACCCCTATTGGGGGATGTCCAAGAGTTTGAATAAGGAGCACTCACTAAAGCGAGAGGAGAAGACTCGACAGTGCTCCAGATCTCTGCCTCGTCGTCAGAGGAATGGGACCCCTCCTCAAAATCACCAACCCATAAGCCCTCGGAGGAAGGATCGGTGCGTCTCACCCTGTTAAGGAGGTACCATACTTACACCCTATTGAATGCCTCGAGGACTCAGGTGTTGATAGAGATCAGGAGGCAGCTCCCTGAGGCACAGAAGTTACAGACACCTCCTTTTCGGAGGTATCCCGATAAATACTGCTTGTATCATCAGGACGACGATCACGGCATGAAGGAATACATCCAACTTCAGGATGAGATCAAAGAAGTCATCAGATGTGGCCGGTTAGATCGGTCCATTCGACGAAGAAGGGAGCAACGAGAGGACCAACAAAGGTCACCCCAGCTAGCTTAGCAATCGTAGCGGGACGAGCTGCAGGAAAATCGACCCCCAGTTGGCATAATAAACACCATCACTAAGGGGCAGAGCAATCGAGGGGTCAGCGAAGGTGGGGGAGCAACCAAAAGGTGAAGAGTCGAAGAGCCCATAACTTTCATCGAAGAAGATGCCCAAGAGATTCAGTTTTTGCACTATGGTATAGTAGTTGTAATACTTAATATTGAAAACTATGATATACGCCGCATCTTGATAGATAACGGAAGCTCCGCCAGCATCTTCTTCTATGATGCTTTTATAAAAATGGGGTTGTCTGTTGATCGGCTTGGAAAAGTAGACTCTCCGCTTGTCGAATTCATTGGGGACACCATTCCTGTGGGAGTCATTACCTTACAAATGAAGGCCGGCAGATTCCCTCTCCAGTCTACTGCACGGGTTGATTTTCTGATCATCTAGGCACCTTCGGCTCATAATGCCATCCTTGATCGATCAGGCCTAAACACATATTGGGCCATTGTATCCATGTACTACCTGAAGATGAAGTTTTCGATGGTGGATGAAGTCGGGGAGGTCCATGGAGATCAGGACTTGGCGCACTACTGCTACAACATCGCTCTCCAAGAAGCTAAGCCCGCTGAATCCTACCCGATTGAAGGGCTGGACACTCACAATGAATTGGCTGAGGAGCACGAAAAACCATCTGAGGATCTTATAACCATTCCCTTGGCAGACGAGAACCAAGGGCACACTATCCAAATAGGGTCAAACCTGGATCAGGTAACAAAAGATCAGCTAACTTTTTTTTTGCAGAAAAAAATCAATGTATTCGCCTGTACACCTACGGATATGTTGGACATTGATCTCTCGATGATGGTACACTGACTAAATGCGAATCCATAGGATTGACCCATCAAGCAAAAGAAGCAAAGTTTCATGCCTGAGCGGCAGAAGGCAATAGATGAAAAGGTGGACAAACTGAAGCAAAAATTTAGTGCAGGGGCAAAATGGTAATTTTAAAACTTTTTCAAAATTACTATTTTACAGCGAAATTATTAATTAATCTCATTAATTAATACTAATTAACCCTACACTAGGATCTAAATATGATACAACAGCATGCATTTAAATTTGAAATTCAAATTTGAATCAGTAAACATTTTACAGTACTGTGTTCAGAACACATCACCTTTTGCGGGTAGTCGATCACCGCAATCTGATCACCGTCGGAGGGCTTTGATCATCACGTCGCAGTCACCCAACTGTCTGGCCTCTGCGGATCATCCACACGAAGCTCCCGTCTGATCAGCTCCTCACGAATGCTAGTTCGTGATTTCACCCTTTTGATGGCAGATGTTGATCGAACTCCTTCGATCGATGTGTGCCGACTTCTTGGATGCTCTGGATCATCTGCACAGTTACTTGAGAGGCTGATGGATCTCTCTCTGAAATTTGGTGGACTCACGACACTCGTGGCACACCAATCTCACTTCCCGAATCCTAGGTAGAAACCCTAGGGTACACACCAAAAACCCTGCGCCCAATTTTCTCTCTTTTCTTTCTTTTTCTCTCGGAAGGTTTTGGACCTTCACCTTACGCAGAAGCCTTCCTCACGCCCCAAAGTTTCTCTCCTAATTTTTCTACGCACATCCCACCTTTCTCCTCTTTTTAAAATAACGTCGAACGTGTCTTATCCGCGTGAGAGGATAAAGATAAGAGGTTACACATTTGAATTCAAATCAAATTTGAATTCAAACGAAAACCAACTTATCCCTATCCTTTTGGGCATGAGAAGAGAAGGGGCATGGCTCTTTGTGTGTGGAAAAGTTTCACGAGAAACCTTTTCTCGTGTAAGTAATGTGGCGCACAAAATGGATAAGGATGAAAGGGCAAGTGATAAGTTATCCATTCAAATTCAAACATGCTTTGAATTTGAATGGCTAACTAATTAATTTATCTATCCATATGGCGCACAAATGAGGATGTGGGGAAGGGTTTTACGTGAGAAAAATTTCACGAGAAGTTTCTTCTCGTGAATTCAAATGGGTGCAAGGAAGTTGGGTGACGCAGGGAATTTAAAACAAGGTGGTTTGATTCAAATTGAGCCAACCTAGTTTAAAATAGGTTGAGCACAATTAGATCAAATTAAACCCAACATAATTAAGCTTAATTAGGCTTAATAAAATCCTAATCAAATCAAAAATTAACTAAACCTAACCCCTGATCAAATCAGGGACTAAACCACCTTAGCGATTAGGTCAACATTTAACCTAATCGGGTCAATCCAAACTGAATCCAATTCAATTGGACTTGATCCAAAAATAATTACTCAATCAAATTGAGTTAATTAGTGATTAAATCACTAATTAAACCTCTCATAAATGTTGAGTCCAAATCCGATGGGCAATCAGGCATCAGAGACCATCGATATGAAACCCTGATCAAAGAGTTCAAATTTCAAATTCAAAATTCGAAATTCAAAATTTTGACCCCGGTACCCAAAATGTGTGGAACTCATGATTAGAGAATCCTAATTCTCAATCATAGAGTTTCAGATAGATAAGACTCATAATCAGCCATCAGATCAGAAAGGAACCTCTAATGTGTGTGACCCCGCAGGTTCGAACCTAAGCCGGTAGCACAGGAACCAATTTCTGTACTAATCGAAGTGACCATCTAGCAATGGTACCCGACGACCGGATAGGTCGAATAATCGCAATCGCAACATTCAGAACCTACGTGAATATGGTTACCGTATAATTCATCCCTTTTGACCCCTGTGTTTAGGATGACTCAGGGTTAAACTGTCAACCCTGATGATATCATCCGAATCGTGTTCAACTCAATTAGTCCTGTGACTCCTCACTAGGACTACCCTGGCCAAGATTTTGCTAAATTGAAACACGACTGTACATAGCTCCTAAACTGGAGTGGTCAATCCCATCTTGACACACGCACCGATAAGTCAAGTACTTGACTACACCCAGCAACCTTCCGTCACTGAATTAGAAATTCAGGTAGTCCAGTGCCTAAGTGCAGTGAGTTGCTTGCAAATCACCGTGGCGGTCTCAGGTCGGAGGGATATTTATACCCATATCCCATCGGAGCAAATCTTGACAGCAGAAATAGCTCCGGAGTTGGTCACGTTCAGTGCAGATGTACCATTACATCTCACCTGTATGCCATACCAGTGTCTCCACACTCTTTGGTTATGAGGACAACCAACCCATATGGCACACAACGACCTATGCTTGATAAATATTGTCGTCCTTGGTAACAACGTATCATTTGATCGCGAACATGTTTAAGGACTAAACGACAAATCCTCCTTTGTCGAGTCTAAATAATCCTAAGGACTTCACCACAACACAGGAGTTCATTAGAAGATGAAACATTTGTGATAAAAAAATACCAAAATAACTTTTATTTATTTATAATTCATGTACTAATACAAAAGGAGCACAACCGTCAACAGGCTGACGATTGGCTTTGGGACACTACTCCCAACAATCTCCCACTTGGCCTAAAGCCTATCGGTGCAGTATCTAATACCCATCTTCGACTTGTAGTCGTTGAACTCCTTCACCGCAATGGCTTTAGTGAATGGGTCGGCCAGGTTCTCCTTTCCGTCGGTCTTCTGAAGGTCGACGTCACCTCGATCCACGATCTCCCGGATGAGATGGTAGCGGTGCAGAATATGCTTCGTCCGCTGGTGTGCCTTTGGTTCCTTCGCCTGAGCAATGGCTCCAGAGCTGTCGCAGTAGAGCAGAACTGGACCAACAAGGGAGGGTGCTACTCCGAGCTCGGTGATGAATTTCCTCAGCCACACCGCTTCTTTGGCAGCATCTGATGCAGCAATATACTCCGCCTCGCATACTGAATCAGCCACAGTGTGCTGCTTGAAACTCTTCCAGCAGACAGCCCCACCATTAAGGGTAAAAATAAATCCTGACACACTCTTGCTATCATCTCGATCAGACTGAAAACTAGAGTCTGTAAACCCTATAAGTCTCAAGTCCGATTCACCATATATAAGCCACTGGTCCTTAGTATTTCTCAAATACTTCAGGATGGTTTTAACAACCTTCCAGTGATTCTCTCCTGGATCAGATTGGTATCTACTCACTACCCTTAGTGAGTATGCCACATCTGGTCGTGTACATGTCATGGCGTACATGATAGATCCCACTGCCGAAGCATATGGAATCCTACCCATACGCTCTCTCTCTTGAGGTGTTGTCGGACAATCCCTCTTCGAGAGAGAAATTCCATGGCCTATCGGTAGATAGCCTTTCTTGAAATTTTCCATGCTGAACCTTTTCAGCATAGTATCAATGTACGTGGACTGGGATAAGCCAAGCAACTTTTTTGGATCTATCCCTATAGATCCTCATCCCTAGGATGTAGGAAGCTTCTCCCAGATCCTTCATGGAGAACTGTGACGATAGCCAAATCTTTATTCCCTGTAATGCAGGGACATCATTTCGATTAAGAGAATGTCATCCACATACAATACAAGAAATACTACTGCTGGACCATTAGCCCACTTATAAATGCAGGGTTCTTCTCCGTTCTTAACGAAGCCATACGTTTTGATCGTCCTATCAAAACGTATGTTCCAACTCCGAGATGCCTGCTTAAGTCCATAAATGGACCTCTGTAGCTTGCACACCTTAGACTCATCTGTGGATGTGAACCCTTCCGGTTGTATCATATACACCTCTTCGTCCAGCTCTCCGTTTAGAAAAGCTGTCTTCACATCCATCTGCCAGATTTCATACTCCAGATGGGCAGCTATCGCAAGCATAATTCGAATGGATTTGAGCATTGCCACAGGAGAAAACATCTCGTCATAGTCTATACCATAACGTTGACGATATTCCTTGGCAACCAGACGGGCTTTATAGGTCTCCACCTTTCCGTCTGCGCCCCTCTTCCTTTTGAAGACCCACTTACACCCTATGGATTTTACTCCTTCGGGTGGGTCAACCAATGTCCACACATCGTTGACCTTCATGGACTCCATTTCAGATTTCATGGCCTCTAGCCATTTCTCAGAGTCAGGTCTCTGCATTGCATCCATGTAGGTGATCGGATCCTCATCGTTTTTATCAAGTTCGATAAAATCACCATCCCGGACCAAGAAACCATAATATCTGTCCGGTTGATGTGGTACTCTACCAGACCGCCTTAAGGGTGCATAATCAATGGGCTCCGGATCTGATCTAATCAAATCCGGTTCAGGTTCAGTAATATGTGTCGATTTTTCCACCTGTCGAACTTCGTCAAGTTCGACTTTAGAGGCAACAATTCCTTCACTAAGGAACTCCTTTTCTAAAAAGATTCCCTTAAGGCTGACAAACACCTTTTGCTCATCAGCAAGGTAGAAATAATACCCTTTGGTCTCTTTTGGGTACCCTATAAAATTACACTTGTCAGACCTAGGTCCAAGCTTGTCTGTAATTAAACGTTTAACATAAGCCGGACACCCCCAAACCCTAAGGTGCGAGAGTACTGGCTTACGTCCTATCCATATCTCATATGGCGTTTTGGCTACAGACTTACTCGGAACTCTATTTAGAAGGTAACAAGCCGATTCGAGCGCATATCTCCAGAGGAAGATCGGCAGACCAGCAAACCCCATCATGGATCGAACCATGTCTAACAGGGTCCGATTCCTCCTTTCAGACACACCATTATGCTGTGGTGTTCCAGGAGGAGTCCACTGAGAGAGAATCCCATTCTCCCCTAGATACGTCAGAAACTCATTGGAAAGGTATTCATCTCCTCGATCAGATCGAAGAGTTTTAATACACTTCTCAGTTTGTTTTTCTACCTCATTTCGGAATAGTTTGAACATTTCAAATGATTCCGACTTATGCTTCATTAAATAGACATACCCATACCTAGATAGGTCGTCTGTGAAGGTTATGAAGTAGAAAAATCCAGCTCTTGCACTTGAGCTCATGGGTCCACATACATCAGAATGTACCAGACCTAAGAGTTCACTGGCTCGCTCACCTTTTCCAGTAAAAGGTGACTTGGTCATCTTTCTAAGAAGACAGGACTCACAGGTTGGAAGTGATTCACAATCACTAACTTCAAGAATTCCTTCTTGAGCCAACCTGTTTATCCTGTTCTTATTGATATGACCTAGCCTACAGTGCCAAAGGTAGACTTCTGACACATTATCTATTCTAGAGCGTTTACCGAATTTTTGAACCACATTAACAGGCTGTGATAGTAAGTAAATTTTATTATTTAATTGTCCAACAAATATTGTAACACCATTCAAAATGATATTGCAAATATTTTCTTTTATTAAAAAATTATAACCATACATGGCCAAAAGGCCTACAGAAATAATATTTAATAAAAAACTTGGACAATAGTGACATTCACTCAGAATTACATTACGAGAATTGATTACAAGACTCATGATTCCTAAAGCTAGAACTAGAACTTTGCTTCCATCTCCAACATTCAGGAACCTCTCGCCTTCATCAAATCTTCTACTGACCTGCAGACCCTGCATCGAATAACAAATATGATAAGGGCTTCCGGTATCCAATACCCAGGCAGTAGTATCACAAATCAAAAAGTTGCAAGGAGTTATCATATAATTACCTTGCTTCTTCTTTGGCCTGTTCGGGTCCAGGGTGGCAATGTATTGAGGACAGTTCCTCTTCCAATGCCCGTGCTTCTTGCAAAAGAAGCACTCCGCCTGGCTCTGGTCATGCTTGCGCTTCTTGGTCTGACCCCGTGCTACTGTCCCAGCATGAGATTGTACCTTCTTATTTTTCTTCTTCTTGTTCTTCTTCCTCTTCCCAAAGGGTTGACGACGAGAAGAAGACCCTCCCACTACATTCACCGACTCCTTATGGAGTTGGTGATCCTTCTCAAAGTTCTGCAGCAACCCCAACAATCCGTGGTAGTTTACTGCAGGCTTTGTCATTCGAAAATGAGTAAGGAATGGGAGGAAGGATTTAGGCAAGAAATTAAGGATCGCATCCTTACCGAGCTGCTCGTGCAGAGGAAAGCCCAATTTGCTTAGGCGCTCAATCATCTCGATCATATACAGTACATGATCAGTGACTGAGGCCCCATCCCTCATCCGAGCATTGAAAATAGCACAACTAGTTTTGTGCCTTTCAACGTTGTCAGGCGTGCCAAAGGAGTCGTTCAACATTTGAAGCATCTCCTGTGGCTGGGCGTTCTCAAACCTTCGGCTGAACTCGTCATTCATTGCTGCCAGCATAATACATCGAACGGTGATGCGGTCATTGAGCCACTTCAAGTAAGTGTCTCGGATCGCTTTACTAGCGTTCGGAGCTGGCTCCTCAGGTGCTGGATCCGTTACTACATAAAGGATCCGTTCATGCTCAAGGACGATTTTCAATTTTCGATACCAGCTATCGAAATTGGGTCCCATGAGCTTGTCATTATCTAATAATGACCGAAGCGACAGGGTAGTGGCCATAGCTGCTTAAAGGAAAATGAGACCTCTATTAGTACATAAATTAATACTAAAGACTTGGACTTTAGTCTAAAATTTTTCCCAATATTTTTACGAACTGGTAGCCTCATCCTCCAATTCGAGAAATTACTTTAATTCCTTAATGGGTACTAGAATCCACACAGACTACACACGAGCCCAACTTTGGTTGGTCAACCCATGTGCATCTATGGGTAGGTTCTTAACCAGTTGTTTCTCTAAACAACTTCTAGTAATTTATTTTGCCCCAGAACCTAATCAGTAGGCTTTGGCCTCCACTGAAAAGATCTGGTTAGGTCCAACCATTAACATGACTTAATTTAGTGAATCGGACCAATAAATGATCAGGCCCGACTTTGGCCGGCCAACCTAACCACCATCAGAAAGACTCAATCAAATTATCATATTATGAATAATAATTCCATTAGCCAATGAGCACCAGGCCTTTGGGCCTCCAATGATCATTGAACTAATGGACTCATTATCATTCACTTAATGGGAGGCTATGACTTAGTTATCATTATAACTTAATCATTTTAGGGACCTAATAATTTTGAAGATTTTATTAAAGAATAGTAGAGAAGAAATCATCCAGCCAATTTCAATCCTCCCACTGACTTCACCAAGTTAGATTAAAAAGGATTTAATTAAAGCTGGCATTAGGAGCACCTAAATCAGTCATACTGATTTACCTAATGACATGGGTGAGCTCTAATCACAAGTGATCTAATCAAAATCTAACTTACCAGATTGGCCAGGTAAGTGAGATCAGTGGTGGAGATTTGCCATTAACTCGTCAATGATCGAATCAATGCGAGTAGCTCCCGCTTAAGAACCACTGGTCAAAACTGCCGAACTTACCTTAGACACCAACCGGTTCATTAGTTTTAATTTTGATCAACTTAGTAAATAGAGCTCCACCGCGTAGCCATGAATTAAGTCCATCTTGGTCTAGTTAAAGACATGGACCCATTCAACTACAACTATTGAAGTTGAGTCTAGAGTATCCTTGACCTAATCTAATTCAACTTTTGATTAGATTTGACTAATTACTCCAATTAGTCTATTTTTTTAAACTAACCTTAGGTCTAACATAATTATGGACCTAATTCATCTAACCCATTGACCCAAAAGTTTATGCAATTGTCTTAGGTCTTAATTCACAATTCTAGACCTACTAGACAACACTTAATTCTTTTAATTAAGTACTTGGGCTGATGGGTCAGGGTTTGGCATTTCGAAAACAATTTTCAAATTTGAAAGATTTTATTTTTCTGTTCACCAAATGTGTTAACTCATTTCACAAACGGGTCAGCACATTTTATAAACAGCAATTCTATTGCTCATTTCATAACAGAAAATAACTCAAAATAAATCATAAATTTTCTTTTAGATCTAATCTAACATATTCATGATAAATTTATTAATTAAGTCCTTTTGCTGCTTCATCGGCATGGGATATAATTACATCGGCACCCCTACCGCCATAGGAGACCCCATCGAATGGGAAGAGAGGGCCTTTAAACCCTACTTTTCTCCTATGACCGGACGGCCATGGCAACCAACCCAATTAGATTACTTGCTACTTGGATCAAGTATATCTAAATATACAAATTTTAAAATTTAAATTTTGAATTTCAAATTTCAAATTTCAAATTTCAAATTTTAAATTTCAAATTTGAGATTTCAACTAAATTTTAAATTTTCAATCTTTGAATTTTAAATTTTGAATTTTGAATTTCAAATTTCAAATTTCGAATTTCAAATTTTAAATTTCAAATTTGAGATTTCAACCAAATTTCAAATTTCAAATTTTGAATTTTGAATTTCAAATTTCGAATTTCAAATTTTAAATTTCAAATTTGAGATTTCAACCAAATTTCAAATTTCAAATTTTGAATTTCAAATTTGAAACTTCTAACAAATTTTAAATTTCAAATTTCAAATCTTTTTGAATTTCGAATTTTAAATTTTGAATTTCAAATTTAAACTTATAGATTACACCTTAATCTACGCATGCATATGTATATCATATTCTAGAACCTGCTCTGATACCAATTGAAGCAAAAATTTAGTACAGAGGCAAAATGGTAATTTTAAAACTTTTTCAAAATTACTATTTTACAGTAGAATTATTAATTAATTTCATTAATTAATACTAATTAACCCTACACTAAGATCTAAATATGATACAACAGCATGCATTTAAATTTGAAATTCAAATTTGAATCAGTAAACGTTTTACAGTACTGTGTTCAGAACACATCACCTTTTGTGGGTAGTCGATCACCGCAATCTGATCATCGTCGGAGGGCTCTGATCGTCACATCACAGCCACCCAACTGTCTGGCCTCTGCGGATCGTCCACACGAAGCTCCCGTCTGATCAGCTCCTCACGAATGCTAGTTCGTGATTTCACCCTTTTGATGGCAGATGTTGATCGAACTCCTTCGATCGATGCGTGCCGACTTCTCGGATGCTCCAGATCATCTGCACAATTACTTGAGAGGCTGATGGATCTGTCTCTGAAATTTGGTGGACTCACGACACTCGTGGCACACCAATCTCACCAAAAACCCTAGGGTACACACCAAAAACCCTGCGCCCAATTTTCTCTCTTTTCTTTCTTTTTCTCTCGGAAGGTTTTGGACCTTCACCTTGTGCAGAAGCCTTCCTCACACCCCAAAGTTTCTCTCCTAATTTTTCTACGCACGTCCCACCTTTCTCCTCTTTTTAAAATAATGTCGAACGTGTCTTATCCGCGTGAGAGGATAAAGACAAGAGGTTACACATTTGAATTCAAATCAAATTTGAATTCAAACGAAAACCAACTTATCCCTATCCTTTTGGGTGTGAGAAGAGAAGGGGCGTGGCTCTTTGTGCGTGGAAAAGTTTCACGAGAAACCTTTTCTCGTGTAAGTAATGTGGCGCACAAAATGGATAAGGATGAAAGGGCAAGTGATAAGTTATCCATTCAAATTCAAACATGCTTTGAATTTGAATGGCTAACTAATTAATTTATCCATCCATATGGTTCACAAATGAGGATGTGGGGAAGGGTTTTACGTGAGAAAAATTTCACGAGAAGTTTCTTCTCGTGAATTCAAATGGGTGCAAGGAAGTTGGGTGACGCAGGGAATTTAAAACAAGGTGGTTTGATTCAAATTGAGCCAACCTAGTTTAAAATAGGTTGAGCACAATTAGACCAAATTAAACCCAACATAATTAAGCTTAATTAGGCTTAATAAAATCCTAATCAAATCAAAAATTAACTAAACCTAACCCCTGATCAAATCAGGGACTAAACCACCTTAGCGATTAGGTCAACATTTAACCTAATCGGGTCAATCCAAACTGAATCCAATTCAATTGGACTTGATCCAAAAATAATTACTCAATCAAATTGAGTTAATTAGTGATTAAATCACTAATTAAACCTCTCATAAATGTTGAGTCCAAATCCGATGGGCAATCAGGCATCAGAGACCATCGATATGAAACCCTGATCAAAGAGTTCAAATTTCAAATTCAAAATTCGAAATTCAAAATTTTGACCCCGGTACCCAAAATGTGTGGAACTCATGATTAGAGAATCCTAATTCTCAATCATAGAGTTCCAGATAGATAAGACTCATAATCAGCCATCAGATCAGAAAGGAACCTCTAATGTGTGTGACCCCGCAGGTTCGAACCTAAGCCGGTAGCACAGGAACCAATTTCTGTACTAATCGAAGTGACCATCTAGCAATGGTACCCGATGACTGGATAGGTCGAATAATCGCAATCGCAACATTCAGAACCTACGTGAATATGGTTACCGTATAATTCATCCCTTTTGACCCCTGTGTTTAGGATGACTCAGGGTTAAACTGTCAACCCTGATGATATCATCCGAATCGTGCTCAACTCAATTAGTCCTGTGACTCCTCACTAGGACTACCCTGGCCAAGGTTTTGCTAAATTGAAACACGACTGTACACAGCTCCTAAACTGGAGTGGTCAATCCCATCTTGACACACGCACCGACAAGTCAAGTACTTGACTACACCCAGCAACCTTCCGTCACTGAATTAGAAATTCAGGTAGTCCAGTGCCTAAGTGCAGTGAGTTGCTTGCAAGTCACCGTGGCGGTCTCAGTTAGCGATGGTGCCATCTGAGTTACCAAGGAGGGTCTTCTTCGAGGTATTGGGCAAATCATGCACAGAGAAGCCAACGATGGTAATGCATGTGGATGAAAAATCCTGTGGATGGATCCATTGATCAATTATCTCTGAGACGGAACTCTGCCAGCAGATCGAAAAGAAGCTCGAAGAATAAGGTACCAGTCGCCCCGGCATCTTCTTCATGAAGGGAAGCTGTATAAAAGGTCCTTTTTTCTGCCTCTCCTCAGGTGCTTGCAGCCACCGCAGGTCGCATATGCACTAAAGGAGGTACATGAAGGTGTGTGCAGAAGCCATGTTGGAAAAAGGATGCTGGCCTACAAACTCCTATGACAGGGTTATTGTTGGACGATGATGCAGCAGGATGCTCAGAACTTGATCGCATGATGTGATCGATGTCAAAAGCACTATATATGCAACACCTGCCGGCCATGCCAATCATTCCCATATATGCACCTTGGCCATTTGGACAGTAGGGGATGGACATCCTCGACCTCTTCCCTCCAGCACCAAGCTAACAGAAGTTCTTACTCATTCCTGTCGATTACTTTACCAAATAGGTAGAAGCGGAGCCACTAGCCCACATCACGAAAGTGACGGTGGTGGACTTCATATGGAGATGCATCATATGCCGATTCAAACTCCTCTGAGTGTTAATCGCTGATAATGATCGTAAATTCATCGGGTCCAAGCTAGAGCAACTCTGCGAGAAAAATAGAATCTCACATCATTTCACCTCTGTAGCCCACCCTTAGGCAAATGGGGAAGCATAAGTAACTAATCGAACCATCCTATAGGGCTTGAAAAGGAGGTTGGACAGAGCCAAGGGATTGTGGGCAGACAAACTTCATCATGTACTTTGGGCATACCGAACAACACCAAGAGTCCCGACAAGAAAAACCCCATTCAGCCTAATTTTTGGAGTTGAGATGGTGGTCCCCGTTGAGATCGGAATCCCATCAGTGCAAGTCAAGAACTACGATGAGCAGACTAATGTGAAAAGGCTATGCGTGGATCTAAATTTACTGGAGAAAATCCTAAAAAGAGCTTGCATCAGAATGACGGACTACCAGCATAGGGTGGCCTGATATTACCACTCCAAGGTCAAAGATAATTTTTTTAGAGTTGACGACCTGATCTTACGCAAGGCGGAAGCCTCCCAACCTGGTGAGCGAGGCAAGCTAGCCTCGAATTGGGAAGGGCCCTACTAAGTGGATGAGATCGTTACATCGAGAACCTATCGACTGAAATAGTTAGATGGAGCCCTATTCCCCAGGCCTTGGAACTCAGAGAACCTCCGGATATACCGCCAGTAATGCATTACGCAACATCCTTCAATAATGCAGTAAGAAATTTTTATTTCTCAAAATTATTTTTTCTTATCTGCTTATCGATTTGCAGCCTCGACTGAAGGAACCTTTGATCGACTTTAAATGAAAGACAGTCTATGTTTGATCCGACTGAAGGAGTCTTTGATCGATTTTAAATAAAAGATGACCTATATTCGGTCTGACTGAAGGAGCTTTTGATCAGCTTTAAATAAAAGATGGACTGTATTCGGTCTGACTGAAAGAGCCTTTGATCGACTTTAAATAAAAGATGGCCTGTGTTTGGTCTGACTGAAAGAACCTTTAAATAAAAGATGATCTGTGTTCGGTCTGATTGAAGGAGCCTTTAATCGATTTTAAATAAAAAATGGTCTATGTTCGGTCTGACTAAAGAAATCTTTAATCGGCTTTAAATAAAAGACGGTCTATATTCGATCCGACTGAAAGAATCTTTGATCATCTTTAAATAAAAAATGATATGTGTTTGATCCATCTGAAGGAGTCTTTGATCAGCTTTGAATAAAAAGTGGCCTGTATTTGGCCTGACTGAAGAAGCCTTTGATCGGTTTTAAATAAATGTCGGCCTATATTCGGCCCGACTGAAGGAGCCTTTGATCGGCTTTACGGGATAACCCTTGATCAACCAGAGATACAAATTCCATGCATAAATGGAGAAATATGCGACAAGATAATTTGAACTTTCTCTTCAATTGATAATAAAAGCCTTTACAAAGATAATGCATCAGACATCGTAAAAAAAAAAACAACAGAGTCTAGTACCGACTCTATGCCTCACCCAAAGAAAAGTCTCCTTTTCTTTTGCTAAGAAAAAGAAAATCGAAGCTTACATGCACCATTGCCTCCCCCATGCAGGCCTTGCAATCTCCGAAGCAACAGAAGTGTCTACGCTGGCGACCTCCTCTCCGTGCATAGCAGAGGCCTTGAACATCCCAACCCCACATTTTCAAACCTTGAAGAAAACACACGAGAAGAAGAAAGAGATGCTCTCATGCCCCATGATCAACGGCCACTGCCATCCTCATTCTACCCCAAGACAGGAGCCCGATCCAGTCGGAAAGCCTCAGCAGGCCACTGAGGGCCCGAAGGAAGAGATCTCCCGATGATGAGAACCGCAGTCCCTGCTTAGAGTAACTGCATGGTCTGGTGGCCATCCCTCTTAGGAGCACGTGCTCCACAGAAACACTATGAGAGACTATCATCAAAGCCATGCTCGCTCTGAGCATGGCACTAGAGCAATCCCTCAAGGCAGCGGATCTGTACTCCCTCCAGGCGAGACGGCCGTTTCCAATACCTCCCAAGTCAAGCTGGAGTCTACAAGATAACTCCCCTCTCTCGAATGACAGGCGATAGCCTCGACCAGAAAGGTGGGCACTCCTGCTCGTGAAAAAAATGCCCACTGCATGCCTACGGCAAAAGGAATTGCCCCATCACACCATAGCATGCAAGAAGTGAATCTCCACTCTGAGATGGGGGGAGATCTCCTTCCTATAAAAAAAGGAGCCAAATTCAAGTGCCCCATAACTGCCCCTATTAAATCACGATGCATGTCGGTCGAGGATTGGCCACGAGCACCGCCTCAACTGGCATGGGTTTAATTCGAATGTGGATAGAGCGGTCGTGTCACTTCACCTCTCCTCTCCTGGACTTCGACGTGATGTGCCTTTAATGTGGGCACAGAAGTGCAGGCGTGCCCCCAAAATCATGCACATGCCCCACCAGCAGAACGGCTTTTCAATTCTCGATCAGCACACAGGATTACTCCCTTCCCCCGATCAAAATTCGGACTCGAGAGTAGAGGGCATATGTTGGGAGAAATTTTCATTCGGACGATAATGTGAAGAGGCCCGAGGCCCAAAAAGTCTAGGCCCGGCAAATTGAGGTCTCTCATCATCGCCGACCCCTCTTTAGCTACTCTCGCAACTGATTGACTCTCGGCTCTCAAAAAATCGATCGACGCCCCATTGCCTAAGCGGTCGAGACTCCACTGACTGACTTCTGGTGAGCTCTCCCCTCAGCAATCGGTCACCCTAGGCCAACTAGGCAGCAACATTCAACAGATTCATTCAGTCGATTTATGGATCCTCTCTCTCCGACCCATGCCGGGCCCAATCTCGACTCCAGGTTTACATCTTTCTACCGACCATGGTTCCCACTCATGAGCTAGGATCCCAAGGCACTGGCATCGATCGAGCAGCTAAATGCCAAGCATGATTGCCACGCAATCTTGTCAGGTCACATCAAGTTACATCATCCCAAGGTCATATCCTGAGTGGCCAACTGTATGTCGTGATAAGAAGTTGCGCTAAATCAAGCCATCCTTGAGAAATTAATTACACCACATGCGCGATAAGGCCTACCACCATGGCCCCTGATAAGATGTCATAAATTGAGGTGGCTGGGAGGGCCAGGGATGGCCCCCCTCTGCCTCCTATTTATAGCTCTTTCCTTGAAGGTCAACCAAAAAGTGGCCAATCCATGATCGGCTAACCCTCCTTCGGGTATCCTCTCAGTCCCATCGAAGCCCCCATAGGTCTACTAATAGCTGTCAAGCAACGGTTGGCCATGACACTTGAGACGATGATGGTAGACCGTCCTTCAAAAGCTTCCGCCTCTACCTATAAGAAGAGGCCCAAAGGAGATCCCAAAAAGGTACGTGAAAACTCTGCCTCTCATGCTCCTCCTTCTGTTGGACTAGATTTCTGACTTGAGCGTCAGAGAATATCCGTCAGAGCAACTTTCGATCAAAACTTTTTTTATAGGTCTTGCCCCCAGCAGCCCGGCTCACCACCGACTCCTGTCGCTCCGCCGTCGGGCGGAAATCAGCACCAACACCTACTATATCAAACTTTATTAAAAAATTATTTTTATTTTAATAATAAAATGCATCAGAATTCCTCCACTTATTTTAATATTAAAATAAAAGAAGAAAGTTTATCAGCTAACAATGGATCATTATGCCTGTAAAAGTATGCTCTGCATTGAACCTCCTCTTAATGAAATAGCAAACTTGACTCCAGAGTCAATAGTAGCCTGAAATTTCAACTATAACTATTTAGGAAAAATAAATATCACTGTCTATACATCACAATCCAGTTGTTAACATAAGCTTACTAACCAGTATGTTATAGCTTTGTGCTTATCCTAGTTTTTATATGCGCATATTTGAGACCAAGCCCAATTCTCACAGGGAGCGGCTCCACTCCAATGCTGATATAGATGAAATCTATCATGGGTGCTCCTGTAATTCTAACACCCCATTTATAAGAACTATAGATTTTCACTAAGAGTTTCAAAAAACTCAACCTCCAAAATGATTACAAGATACATGCACTCACATATCACAGGAATGGATTCAAAAATTAAACAAATAAATTATTTAACATAAAATCAACAGTGCAGTTCTTAGAGTCATCATATGATTCATTTTTCCCATTGAACCCATTTACAGTATCTGTGGTCCTTGGGTTAAGTGTCCTCATACATGGCTCATCATTCTATAGGATTTAATCTCATCCCGTTTGATGTGCTCCAGATCCTTTTTCTTACCAAGACCATGGCTAATGGATTTGTAAGATTATCACAAAATTTAATATAACCCATGTTAATGATACCATTAATCAAATATGATCTCATAATACTGTATTTTCTTCTTATGGGTCTAGATTTACTGTTATAATAATGAGTTTGCACTGTACTAGTTGCATCAATGATGTCACAGTGAATCAAAATAAGTGGAATGGGTTTCTTCCAAAGTGGGATTTCAAATAGTAAATCTATTAATCAATTTGCTTCAAAATATGCTGAAGCTAAATTGAGAATCTCAGCTTTCATAGTTAAATTAGTAATAATAATTTACTTTATTATTTTTCAATAAATAGCACCATCATCTAAAATAAAAATATAATTTATGGTAAAGAAAGCATCACCTGACAACGTATTTCAATCGGCATCATTGAATTTAAGGACTGCAGGATACTGCTTATAAAATAAGACATAATTTTTGATACTAATTAAATATTTCATTCCTCTTTCAGTGGCAAGACAATGTTCTCTACCTGGCTTGTCTAGTAAACCGGTTAAGTACCCCAACCGCATATGAGATGTCAGTTCTAATACAATCGGTTACATGCTGCAAGCTACCCATCAAACTAGTATATTCCTTCTGATTTATAACATCAATTTTTATTTTTAATAAGAAATAAATGAACACATAAATTAAAAGGAGTAGCTACATGCTTGCAACAGACAATTATATTTTTTCAAAATTTTCTCAATGTAACGAGACTGATCAAGAGAAATACCATCACATATTTTTATAATTTTCTCGCACCAAAATAAAATTTACATCACCAAGATCTTTCATATCAAAATGGCTACTGAGCATATTTTGGTTTCCTCAATAACATGTAAATTAGAGCCAAAAATAAATAAACCATCTACATAGAGGCAAACAAAAATATGTGAGTTTTATGAAGATTTATGATAGATACATTTGTCATAATCATTTAACATATAGCCATTATTAATCATGCAGAGATCAAATTTTGCATGCTACTGCCTAGGGCTTGTCTTAAGCCATAGAAAGAATTAGTCAATTTGCACACTTTGCTTTCCTAGTCGAGCTATACAGAGCCATCAGCTTGGTCCATATAGATTTCTTCATCAAGATCCCTTTTTTAAAAAGCTGTTTTGATATCCACTCGGTAAATTTTCAAATCATGAATCATAGCTACTACAATTAGCAACCTATGGATGTCACTCTAATAACTAGAGAGAATATATCAAAAAGGTCTAGATCTTCTTTTCGTTTCAAACATTTAGCAACAAGCCTACCTTTATATTTGTCAATAATCCCATCCGATTTGAACTTCTTTTTAAAGACTCATTTGTACCCTATGGTTTTACAACCGACGGTAAATTAACTAGCTTCCATATTTTATTAGAAGTTAGTGATTTCATTTCATCATTTATAACCTCTTTCCAAAAGATGGCATTAGGTGATAACAAAGCTACTTGCAAAGGAAAAGAATTTTCCTCTATGTTATGAACATGGAATGCCAAATCATCTCGAATCAGATGGTTCAGGGCATTCCGAGCCATCCCGATGGCAAATCGGGATGATTTGATCGAGAAAAATGGCACGCTAAATAAGAAAGAGAGAGACAGAGAGAGGAGGGGAAGAAGAGATAGTACGATACCGTCAGAGGCCAGCGGTGGCTCATTGAGGCTGTCGGAGGACTGTGGAGGCCTCTGTGGGTCGCATTGCCTAATAAAGCATTTAATCAAACAAGAAACAGAAAGGGGGAACGATCATACCGAAAGAAAGAGCAGTTGGTGAAGAGGTTGTCAGAGAGCGTCGGGTGGCCGTCATGGCCATCGAGCGGCAAAAAATATGTAGATGAAGCCATGGCCATGGAATAGGGGCGACCACTCCTATTCACTCGTTGGATTTTTTTTAAAAAAAAAATGAATAGTGAAACAGGTAAATCCATTATCGGCTTCACTATTTGAAAATCTTTTTAAAAATATCTAAGAAATAATAAAGCCGGCAAACCCATTGCTGGCTTCATTATAATCAAAGTTTTTTAAAAAAAAATCATAAAACATGGGCGATCGTCTTTGTTTCATGCTCGCAGCAATGGAAGCCATGATTTTGTCATCCAATGGCCACATGGGCCAGTTGGAGGCTTTTCGGTGGCCTCTCCAGCAGTTTTTTCTCTCTCCTTTTTTTTCCTCCCTCCTCTCTCTATCTCTCTCTCAGCCAAAGATCGACGAATGAAGTGGTGCCCTTGCCGCCCTCCGAGCATGCTGACAGTCTGCCTATGGCCACCACTGACGTCTCCTCCGGCCACACTCTCCGTCCAGCTCCCCTTCCCTCCCTCTCTCCACTTTCTTTCTTTTCCTCCTCCTGGTTTGCTTCTTTTCCTTTATATCGTTTCATGCTGGTCTAATCTAGTATAGACCCTTACCGACCCATACCGTCGGCTGATCGGCATAAGTTCCAATACCAAGTCTGCAAACTTTGGTTATGGATATAGAATTCTGGGCCAAAATCCCTTTGCATTCTAGCTCTTTTACTCTTTTTTTTTTTTTTTTGATGAAATGGGAGGTTAAACCACCCTTAATTTTATTAATGGATTTTGTGGAGGAGTATTTACCATGTGGTGGAAGAGGATCAAGCTGAGAAAGCTTGTTTCCTTCCCAACAGAAATAGGGGAATGCGGTGGCTATTTATAGATTTCAGAACCTGTGAATATAGATTTCAGGTCTACAGACTTTGGTGCATACAGATTTTAGGATCAAGCTAAGAATGCTTGTTTCCTATCCAACAGAAGCAGGGGGTGCGGTGACTACTAGCAGTTTTCAGAGCCTATGAATACGGATTTTCAAAGTTACATTTTCAGGTCTACAAATTTTGGTGCATGTAGGTTTCAGGTCTATAGATTTCAACATCTAGTTGTGGTGTCCATGGGGTTTTCTGCTATGATCAACATCCCAGATTTTCAAGCTAGCTCAAAAGTTGAGAGTTGGCATTAAATTTTTTCATGGCTTAGCCATTCTCTCGAAACAAAGCAAGTTATCTCAATTGTTTTGAGGACTGAATTAGCTTCAAAATCTGAAGATCCTGTTATTCCTTTCCTTCCATATGCACCAAAGGTTAGCAACAGCTGTGCAGTCCCATTCAGGATTTAGGAAGCTTTGAGGCAGACTATTCCTTCAATCTCCCCAGAGACCTCGAATGCTAAGTGGTGGAGGCGCTATGAATAACTGTAGGGTGAGGCGGAACTAAGTGCACTATTTGGAATATCTACATGTACGGAACAGATGGTCTGTGCTCTCCTCTTCCAAGTAACAAAGCACGTGGTGGGCTAGAGCTAGAAAGTTTCATTTTTTGAGGTTGGCTGCTATGAGGATGTTGTCGTTGAAGGCCAGCCAATTGAAGACCTTTTGTCCTTGCTGGAATTGGCATGCACCAGTTCACCTTGGCAAAGCTAGAGAGTATTCCTCCATGACTAAGGAAGGTGTAGCATTCATCAACTTTAAATTTTTTGTAGGTGCTCCATCTTCACACTACCATGCCATTTTCCCTTGTCAAGCTAACTGAGTTTACAAGATGTCAAAGTTGCTGAAGTTCAATCATTCCTTGCATGCTAAGGGGCCAGTGGAAATGAGTGTGAAAATTTTGGACATTTACCAGGTCATGAACACATACCATTGGGGCAGATATAAACATGTATAATGTTGGGAACATATCTTTCAAAAGTTGACCCTCGTGCCAGTGATCCTTCCAAAATACTGTTTCTTTTTCATTTCCTAGTTTGAATTTAATCCCTGCTTTGAATAGTTGCCGAACTTGCTGAATATTTTTCCATGCAACTGATGCCAGCCTGGTAACATTCGACGCCCTTAGAGATACTACCATATTCCTGTAATGAGTATCGGAAATCAATATCCACCACTTCCTTTAATGCTCTGTGTGATGCCACCACCATCTATTAAGTAGCATACATTTATTGAAAAGTCAAAGGTTGAGAATCCCCAATCCTCTGAACTTCTTTGGCTTGCAGATTTGTTCCCAAGTTGCAAGATAGTGACCACCTGTGTAGTGCTTCTCACCTCTCCATAAGAAATCCCTTCTTCTCTTATTTATCCGGTCTATCACATAAGAAGGGAGGAGGGAGGTTGACATCCAGTAAGTGGGTAGAGCGCCCAGAACTATATTAACTAGTGTTAGGTGGCCTCCCAGGGATAGGAGCTTACCTTTCCATGCAAATTGCTTCTTTTCCTCTTTTTCGACTAAGAAGTTTCAATCCATCGATCCTAAATTGCCGTTGTTCAAAGGAAACCCTAAGAATTTGGTTGGCATGGAGGCAAGAGGGCATCCCAAATTTGCTGCTAATTGCTTACTCCTCACTGCAGGTAGATTAATTCCATATAATGCACTCTTATCAAAGTTGATCTTCAGACCTGAGATAATTTTGAAGAAGTAGAGGAAAAACTTGAGGTGTTGAATATGTTTCGGATCGTCATCACTTAAGATCATCGCATCATCAGCATATTGTAAAGATAAGACATTTGATGTAGTTTTTGAGTAGGCAATCCCATGAATGAGTTTGTTTTTTTGGTACCAATAGAAGAATCCAATGTAGTAAATTTGTGATGAGGATGAACAGAAGTGGGGATATTGGGTCTCCTTGCTTTAGATCTTTCTTAGTACTAATCCATCGTGCAGCAGCACCATTTATCAAGAGAGCCAATTTATTGGAGGATAAGATGTTTTCAATCTACTTACACCATCTATCTTCGAAAACTCTTGCTGTTAGAATTGAAAGAATAAATGACCAACTGACATTGTCAATTGCCTTCTTGAAGTCTAGTTCAAGAGCCAGCACAGGGAATTTGGATTTGGTGCTAATAGCTAAAATTTTGGCTACACTCAGAAAGCAGTCACTAATTTGCCTATATGTGATGAATGCTGATTGTGCATCTGACATCAGCAAGTTAATTACTTTCGACAGTCTGATGTTTAGAGCCTTTGTGATGATTTTCAGAACCCCAGTCATTAGGCTTATTGGGCAATAATCTCTAACCATTCTGCAGTTCTACTTCTTGGGTATCAAAATAACAAATGTGTAGTTGGTCCTTGAGATGTCTGTATCGTGGTTGTAAAATGCATTGAACAGCTTGAGGAGGTCTGCCTTAATTAATTCCCAGTAGCATTGGAAGAACTCAGTAGGGTAGCCATCTAGTCCAGGTGCCTTACCTTTGGAAAGACTTAATACTGCTTGCTTAATTTCCTCTTCCGTAAACGATTGCTCGAGTGTCGATGCATCTTGTAGACTTTCAGTGGATAGTGCTGACCAATCTAGAGTTAGGGAGTTTTCGCTTGTCCCTCCAAATAGCTGAGAGTAGATGCTGCTGAAGGTGTATGTAATTCCTTGCGGATCTGATATGATGCTCCCTTGATCCTCAATGCTCATGATGGCATTTTTCCTTTGCCTATTATTCACATATGCATGGAAAATTTTGGTATTCTTATCACCATATTTTAGCCAGTTGATCCTCGATCTTTATCGCCAAAGATTTCCTCCTGTTGGGGAATACCGACCGACCCCGCTCATGCCAACTTATAATCGGGCATACACAACCGACCGACCGACCGAACGATCGCCGGGTGCCGTTACCGATCGATCGACGGCTGTCTACCGACCGAGGATATATCGGTCGGACAGACCTTTTCCGCCCTCCTGACCGACTGCACCAGGGGGTCCGATGTCCGACTCCCGCGACATGCCCGACTCCCGCGACATGCCCGACTGACCATCGGAGGGGTCCGAATCCCCACCCGACACCCCTCAGCTAGCCACCGACCTAAGGTCGGTCGACTTCTCCAATCGCCGTACTACTATCAGAGACTGTCAGTCCTGACAACAGCATGCGGCACTGCCGTCTAGGGGCATTATCCCGCCTATGGCATTGTCAACCCTCGTGATTTGACGGCCCCATGGTGATTTGACACCTTTACGGTGACTCTGACAGTCTACAGTGAATTGACAATTCTTCAATTGTCCGCGCCATTAATGACGGCGCCATACCACGCTCCACTATATATATCGGGGAAGGCAACAGTGCTAGAGGTCCCTTCGAAACTCTTAGACTTGTCCCCCTCTCTCTCTTTCCCTCTCTCGTTGAGCTCTCTGTTTTCTTTTCACTGTTGCCTAGTCTCCTCTCTGATTTGACCGTCGGAGGGTCCCCGCTGGAGCCGCCTCCGGTCAATGCGGACTTTCTTTTGCAGGCGCTCGTTCCCGACGACCAGGCGACGAGGGGATTGGCCGCAATAGATTGCCGCACCAGATAGGGGGGAAGCAACGCTCATAGTGACAAGTTAGTGCTTCATCGACAGCATCGGGGATCGTAACCCCCACGGAACCCTAGATGACAAAGACAAGAGCTCAGCAATCGAAGGTCACTGGATCGGCGAGGCGCTCTTCCCACCGGAAAGAGGCCTCTCCTCCACCCTCCGCGGTGGAACCCAGCTCTCCACACCCCGCGGTGACCACGGAGGCGCAAATCGCAGCGATCGTGCGGCAGATGATCGTGCTGACGGATGCGGTCAAAAGCCTTCAGCAACAGCAGGTCCAGCTGCCGTCATCACCGATCGGGCAACCGGCGGCACGTCCGATGCCCTCCAGGAGCAGCCGCCGACGCCCGCGTCGATCTCCATCACCTCCACAGGAGCACCCGCCGCAGCACTCCTGCAGAGAGGAGGAGGGGCGGCCGCGGCACGATGCCCACCGGTCCCGACGGCATTCTCCCTCCCAGCTAGAACGAGCAAGGAAGGAGAAATGCCCACGAACGCCATCCACCTCTCTCAAAATCTTCCGGAGACTCCACTCCTGGGGTCTCCCAGCACCGACGGACAGACGACTACGAACGCAGGTTCGAGGAAATCGACCGTCGGCTCGCGCAGCTACAGGTGGACGGGCAGAAGTCTTCAAACGACGTCGACTTCCAGACCGCCCAACCTCTCTCCCGACTCATCCTCGATGAACCGATTCTCAGTCGGTTCAAGATGCCGCACGTGGAGCCCTACGACGGCTCCACCGACCCAATCGACCACCTGGAGAGCTATAAAGCTCTAATGACGATTCAAGGGGCAACCGACGCTCTCTTTTGCATCGGCTTCCCCGCCACGCTCCGCAAAGCTGCCAGGGCCTGGTACTCCGATCTTCGATCGGAAAGTATCCACTCCTTCGAGCAGCTCGAGCACTCTTTCGTGGCTCACTTCAGCACCAGTCGGAAGCCGTCGCGAACATCGGACAGCCTTTTCTCCCTCGAACAGAGAGAAAATGAGATGCTCCGACACTTCGTGACGCGATTCAACGCGGCCACGCTTGAGGTCTGAGACCTCAACGAAGACATGGCTATCTCGACCATGAAATGGGGGCTGAGGGCGTCCCGGTTCACTTACTCCCTAGACAAGACCCTCCCCCGGACGTATGCCAAACTATTGGAGCGTGCGTACAAGTATATGCACGCGGACGAAGGAGCCTTCGACCGGCGCTTGATCGAGTTCAAGGGCTCGAAGGAAAAGTGAAGAAAGGGCCGGGACCCCACCGAACCTAGTAGGCCCCCGACTGACGGTCGGGTCTCACCCCCGCAACGAAACCAGAAGTCATCCCGACGGCAGACTCCAAGGCCAACACGCCCCAGGTATGACTCCTACACTCCTCTCTCTGCTCTCCGTGCGCAGATTCTGATGGAGATCGAGGGGAAAGAGTACCTACGACGGCCTCCACCTCTGAAGGCAAAAGGCCTCGACCGACGGAAGTACTATCGATTCCATCGGGGCCACAGCCACAATACCGAGCAATGCATCCAGCTTAAGGATGAGATTGAAGCTCTCATCCGCCGAGGGTATCTCGATAAATTCTGGAGGAACCCGCCGACTCAATCCGTCGCCGATCGACGACCCCAGCCGACTGAAGAAGCGAAGACTAATCAGCCAACGGTCGAGGTCATCAATATGATTTCCAAACGACTTGGCCCGGGGACGTCTGCTGGAGGGGAGCTGACGAAGAGGCTGCGCCCGGACGACGTAATTATCTTTACGGAAGAAGATGTTCGGGGCATCCAAACTCTCCACGATGACGCTGTTGTTGTCTCGGCGATAATAGCGAACTATGATGTAAAAAGAATTTTAGTAGATAATGAAAGTTCAACGAACGTTTTGTTTTACTCGACCTTCTCCCGGATGCGACTATCAGCCGACCGACTCAAGAGGGTCCCTACGCCCTTGATAGGCTTCGCCGGGGACACCGTCGCGATGGAAGGAGAAGTTACCCTGCCCGTGACGGTCGGCACCGAACCACGATAAAGCACGGTCCATTTGACTTTTGCGGTCGTCCAAGTGCCTTCGGCCTACAACGCCATACTTGGAAGACCCGGACTAAACGCCCTCAAGGCGATTGTCTCGACGTACCATCTCTTGATTCGATTTCCGATCAAAAATGAAGTCAGAGAGATGCACGGAGACCAACAGCTCGCTCGTCGATGCTTCCAGATCTCCGCTCAAAGCGACGAGTTGAAGGGCTCCCTGACGATCGACAAACTAGACCAGCGGGAGGAGGAAGAACGGGGCTCACCGGCTGAACAGCTCGTTTCAATCCCAATAGCGGAGAGCCCCGACCGAAAGGTATGGGTCGGGTCTCAACTACCCGACCCAGAACGACAATGGTTGGCGGAGCTACTGAAGGCCAACACCGACATATTTGCTTGGTCGGCAGCAGATATGTTGGGCATCCCTCCGGAGACAATAACGCACCGACTCAACATCGACCTGACGATGAGGCCGGTGAAACAGAAGAAAAGGTCTTTTGCTCCTGAAAGACAGAAGACCATCGACGAAGAAGTGGACAAGCTACTCGAGACGGACTTCATCAGAGAAACTGCATATCCCGATTGGCTCGCCAATGTTGTCATGGTGAAGAAAGCCAATGGGAAGTGGAGGATTTGCATCGACTACACCGACTTGAATCGGGTCTATCCGAAGGATAGCTTTCCACTTCCAAAGATCGACCAGCTGGTGAATGCGACGTCCGGATTTCGACTGCTCAGCTTCATGGACGCCTTCACCGGGTACAACCAGATCCAGATGATGCCCGAAGATGAGGAGCACACTGCCTTCGTGATCCCCAAGGGCCTCTACTGCTATCGAGTAATGCCCTTCGGGCTGAAGAATGCCGGCGCCACCTACCAACGACTTGTCAACAGGGTCTTTAAAGACCAGATCGGATGCAACATGGAAGTATATGTCGACGACATGCTGGTAAAAAGTGCGCAGATTCGGATCATGTCCGGGATCTCGAAGAAACCTTCCGCACTCTACGACGACACCGGATGAAGCTGAACCCAACTAAGTGCGCCTTCGGAGTAACCTCGGGAAAGTTTCTCGAGTTCCTCATCTCGCAACGGGGAATCGAGGCCAACCCTAAGAAAATCAAGGCCATCATCGACGTGCGCCACCCGAACACCAAGAAGGAAGTCCAGCAGTTGAATGAAAAAATCATCGCTCTCAGTCGGTTCATCTCTCGATCGGCTGAAAGGTGCCTCCTGTTCTTCAAAACTCTGAGGCAGGCGAAGGGCTTCTCTTGGTCGGATGAGTGCCAACGGGCCTTCGAGGATCTGAAGAGGTACTTGGCTTCCCCGTCGTTGCTTGTGAAGCCGGAGGTCGGGGAGACATTGTATCTCTATTTGGCCACCTCCCCCGAGGTGGTCAGTTCGGTGCTCGTCAGAGAAAATGAGAGCCGAACCCATCAACCTATTTACTATACCAGCAAAGAGCTCCGCAGCGCTGAAGCCCGATATTCGGAGACAGAAAAGATGATTTTCGCCCTGACCGTCTCCGCACAGCGACTCCACCCACACTTCCAGGCGCATGCCATCATGGTTCTCACCAACCAGCCCTGAGGACGATACTGCGCCGACCTGACACATCGGGACGACTAACAAAGTGGGTGATGAAGCTCAGCGAGTTCGGCATACAGTACCGACCGCGACCTGCCTTAAAGGCCCAGGTCCTGGCTGACTTCATCGCAGAATACCCGACGACCGACCAAGGGTCGGAAGACGTGGACCCCGAACGAGATGCGGTCTCCAAGCCTGACCCAGTCTCCACCTGGGTACTGCACATCGACGGAGCTTCAAACGCTCAAGGGAGCAGGGCTGGGTTCCTGCTCACCAACTCGGATGGGGTAGTCACCGAGTACGCCCTCCAATTCGACTTCAAAGCCTCCAATAACCAAGCTGAGTATGAAGCGCTCCTCGTCGGCTTGAGGATGGCAAGGGAGCTTGGGATCGTCAGCCTCAGGGCATTCTCTGATTCTCAGCTGATCGTGGGGCAGGTCAAAGGCGAATTCGAGGCACGAGATCCAGCCATGGCAAAATATCTCCAGAAAATGAAGGATCTCATGACGCACCTCGGGTATTTTGAAATCTCCCACATCCCCAGGTTGGAGAACGCCCGGGCCGATGCACTCTCCAGGCTGGCGACCTCGGCTTTCGACTCTTTGGGTCGGATGTTCAAGGAGAACCTCGAGCAGTCGAGTATCGATAAGGTCGAGGAGGTGCTACAACTGACGGTCGAACCAAGCTGGATGGATCCGATTGTTCGGTACCTGACCTACGGGATCAGCCCTGAAGATCCCGCGGAGGCCAGGCGGCTCCGATGGTCGGCCTCCCAATATGTGATCGTGGATGGCCGACTCTACAAAAGGTCGTTCTCCCTTCCTTTGCTCAGGTGCTTGGGACCAACCGACGTAGATTATGCACTCAGAGAAGTGCACGAAGGAATTTGCGGGAGTCACTTGGGGGGCAAATCTTAGCCTACAAGGTCCTGCGATAGGGTTACTACTGACCCACCATGAGGAAGGACGCGACTGAGTTGGTTTGGAAGTACGAACCATGCCAGAAGTACGCCAACGTACAACACCGACCAGCCAGCCAAATCACTCCTATTGCCGCCCCATGGCCCTTTGCTCAATGGGGGTCGATATCCTTGGTCCTTTCCCTCCGGCATCGGGCCAGAGGAAGTTCATAGTCATCGCTATCGACTACTTCACCAAATGGGTGGAAGCCGAGCCCCTGGCATAGATTACCGAGCGCAAGATGGAGGACTTCGTTCAGAAGTCCATCATCTTCAGGTTCGGATTGCCGCATACCATTATCACCGATAATGGATGGCAATTCGACAACCAAGACTTCAGAGACTTCTGCGCGAGGTTTCACATCACGTACCGACTGACTTCAGTCAGATACCCACAGTCCAATGGCGAAGTCGAGGTGACCAATCGGACCATACTACATGGGCTCAAAATCCGACTGAATGAAGCCAAAGGCCTCTGGGTCGACGAATTGAACTCCGTCCTATGGGCTTACCGAACGACCCCCCATGTTCCGACTAGGGAGTCGCCTTTCAGCTTGGCCTATGGGACAGAGGCAATGATACCGCTCGAGATCGGGCTGCCATCAACTAGGATCGAGCAGTATCAAGAGCCGAACAACTCTGATTGTCGGAGAGCCAACCTAGACCTCCTCCCCGAGCTTCGGAGCGAGGCTCAACTTCGCATGGCTTCATACCGACAGAGGGTAGCCCGATATTACAACGCCAAGGTCAAGCCAAAGCTTTTCAGGACTAGGACCTAGTCCTAAGGAAGGCAGAAGTCTCGAAGCCTCTAGACCAAGGGAAGCTAGCTCTGAATTGGGAAGGGCCCTACATGGTAGCAGACACCTACGGACCAAGGGCTTACCGACTGAAAACTCTGGAAGGGAAACCGATTCCCCGGACCTGGAACGCTGACAACCTGAAGTTATATCACCAATGAACTTTGTACCTGTTCATTCGGAATGCAAATCCAGTTCCAAATTTCAGAGTTTTCACTCTTCGACTGACGATCGGGCTCGCCAAGAAGGCCGAGTCCCGACGTCCCGACTCGGACTTAATGTCCACATGGAACCGACGGCCCGATCGCCGACGATGCATCGGACGCTCTCAAGGGCCGAATCGTCCGTGACAACAGGAGTTAACACTCCTTCTACGATCGAACTTTCAGGCCAAATGATCGGCTAACTTGCCGACTGAGCCCCGACCAAAGAAAGGCTTAACGCTGTGCGACCGCCGTCGCGACTCACCGACCGAGCTACGGCCGGTCGAAGGATATTCGGCTTACCACCGTCTATCACACGAAGCGACCACCATCGCGTTCATGACTCACCGATCGAGCTACAGTCGGCCGGGTGATATTCGGCTTACCACCGTATATCATGCGGCGCAGTGTAAGTATCCGACACAAGGGTATCGGGATCCGACTTATCATCATTTCCCCGACTAAATGCGCCGGACGACATCTGACTAAATACGTTGAAAGAGACCCGACTGCCAAGTCTTATCCGACGGTCGGTCGGCTTTGACTCAACGAACGCGCCCGACTCACAGCCGGGCGAAGGATGCCCGACTCATAGTCGGGCGAAGGACGCCCGACTTAGGCCCTCGACCATCGAAAGGCCGATCCAAGGTCGGAACTTGTTCTACCTTCGTGGCGGCAAGAATTACCGAACGACCTAACTGATCTATATGGGTTAGCGACTTACGTGTTCAAATGCATTCCACGACACATGAAAAAAGAAAGACATGCACGAGGAAAAAGTTTAAGTCCAAAACTTTGACTTTGATTTCATTAAAGATCAAGACAAGTTTACAAACCGGGCCGAAGCCCGACTACAAGTATGACAAGCCGAAGCAAAAAGAAAAGGGAAAATCGACTAATCCTCAGAGTCGGCCTCCTCCACTAGATGACGGCCGGGGATGGTCGGCGAACCCGCTCTGGCTTCGGCAGTCGGGGCCGCTTGATCTTCGGTGGCTTGCTCTGCATCTTCTTCGGCTTCCGCCCTGGTGGTGAGGCCTTCCGACTTGGGTCGGCCGTCTCCTTCGCAGCTGGGGCCTCTGACTCTGGCAGAACAATGCTGCTGAGATCAAGCTCCGGGTACAGGTTTCGAACAGCTTCCCGAGCATCCTCAACCCGACCCGTATGAAAGGAAGCCGCTCTCCAGAAGCTCTTCTCGGTACTCTTTCGAGTCACGGAAGTCTTCGACGGCCCGACCCATGGCCTCCTTCGCCGACTCCGCTTCTGCCCTCGCGATGTCTGCGTCGGTCTGGGTGACGGACAGACCTTCCTCGGCCTTAGCGAGATTTTTGAGACTTACTCGGAGCTGCTCGCGGTCGGCCTCCAGCTCCTTGGCGAAGCTGTCCCGCTCGTGCCGAAGCCGACGGACGGTCCGGGACTTCTTCTTCGCATCGTCTCGGGTCGACTACAGCTCCGACTCCGATGTCGCCAAGGCACCCTTGAGTGGGAGACCTCCTCCGTAAGTCGGGAGACCTCCCCCTTAAGTCGGCCCTCCTGTTCGACCGACTGTTGCAGCTGGTCGACCAGGACGACCTTGTCGGCTTCAACTGCCACGACCTTGTCTCTCCAAGCCGCGCGCATGTCGTCGAACTTTCGGTATCCGGCCTCTAGCTCGGATATGTTGTAAACCAGCTGCACAAAACAAAACCGACCGTCAGAAGATCGAGCTTACGGAAATCACGTTGGAAATGAAGGAAAGAGGGACTTACCCGAATCATCATCGGGTAGAACGAAGACAGCATGTCGGAGACACGCTGGTTCTTCATCGCCTCGATGTCGGCGGGAAGGAGGAGCGCCTGGCACAGCCTCCTGGCCAAGTCATGGTTGGCCAGGCCCGACGCACCTTCGGGGAGTTGGAAGTCGGTCGATCCTCCACCGTCGGCCGACCGTCCTTCGTCGCCCGACGCCATAGGGGCCTTCCCTCGGCCGGACGCCCAGGCCCTGACGTCGGAGATGGATGGCAAGCTTGAGCCCGACTGAGTCTCGATCGACGGTGCGGCAGCAGCGGCGTGGGTCGCTCGAGCTCGTGCGCCTCCGCCCGATCCTCCTCTGCCGGCTGAGCAGCCGGTGTGCCATCGACCGACTCGTTGGCCGCCCTTCTTTCGGGCGAGGCGGCGCCCTCGCCCACGGTCCCTCCGACGGGACTTCGACGAGCACTGTCGGTACCGACAGTGTGATGACAGGCTTCGCCCCCGACCCAGTCGGTTCGCTCGACGGAGCGACGTGGGGCCTCTTGGGAGGCCGCGACGGCCCGGCCCCTTGCGTCGGCCTCTTCCGAACGACGTATTGACGTACGTCGGCTGCCGTCAGTCTTGATCTCGAGGCATATCTGCAAATAACGACAGGCGGTCAGCACGTAGAGAAAGGACAAAAAGAAGAAAAAGGGAGAAAAATGGAGAACCGACCTAAGCGAGGGATCGGGCTGAGGCCGGCGTCGTACAGGGCCTGCTCGGTGACGAGCTCCCTCTGCTTCGGCACTGAGATTCCTTCAGCCGGTGGAAGTCTTCCCGGTCCTCAGCTTCCACCCGACTGTTCTCGTTCGGCTCGGTTCGGGGATTCCCCCAACGGACAGGGAACCCCAAGGAGTGGAAGAGGATGCGAAGAAGAACTGTTCTTTCATCCGTGAATAGACGACGGAAGATCAGTAATGAAAGAGAGCCCCTTCCGAGATTGAAGTACCACCACCCTCGGGCTTTAGGTGGGGTCGGAGGACGAAGAAAGCTCGGAAGAGGGAGATCCGAGGATCATCGCAAAAGCCGACACAGAAGAGCAAAACTGACTATTAGCCGAACTGAGTTCGGCACGGTTGCATCGGGCACAGCCCGTGATAGTCAAGCACGTTTCGGACGAACTCCGGGATCGGGAAGCGAAGGCCGGCCGGAGGTCCTCAACGTAGAAGGCCACCTGGCCCTCAGGCGGGCTGTTGACCGACCGTTGGCACCAGGGGCGAACATCCGAAACTGCTCCGGGATGCAATATGCTCCCGGAGCGATCGACGTTCGGCCCCGAAAGTGAAGAAACCTCCACCTCCGGGGTCGACCGAGGGTCGTCAGTCGGCTCTCCGACCGACCGCCTCGTGGAGATGTTCTGGCCATGGACTGAAATAAATGAAGGAAATGAAGAAGGAGGAGACGGTGAAGACGATGATGGCCCTCAGGGGAAGAAGAGGGAACTCCTAAGAAGAAAGGAAGCGGAGAAGAGTACCTGAATGAGGGATTACACGGCAGAGTCTCGACAGCAAAGTAAGGGGGGGTAAAAATGAATATGGCGACCCTGTATATATAGTACCCCCCGACGGTCGAGATGAAGGCACGACCAACGAGGAGTCCCCAGATCTCACCACGTGGCGTCATCGGGCCGTCCGTGGCCCGACAGTTCGACGCACCCATCCTCAGATCGAGCCACGTCACCTAAATCGCTCCAACGGATCCGTCCCAATGGCCACATGCCACGTGGCACAGAGGCGTGACGTTTCGTATCCCCGAAGGGGCGGCGGGAACGACGGTTGCCCTTCTGATGGGACGAGACGTCTGATACCGACAGACGTCCGACACCGACATGACACCTGACGTCGACAGGACGTCTGACACCGATGGGACAGGACATCTGACACGACGAGACGTCTGACACCGACTGGACATCTGACACCAGCGAATCGCCCGGCATTCATGAGACTGCCTGACATCATATCAACCCACGGTACGGTCGGAACTTGATACGCAGAGGATCCACTCCTTTTCGCCCGACGCTACTGCCCAAACGAAGGCATCGGCCAGCCGCCGTCCGACTCAGGAGTGGAGGGGGGCAACTGTTGGGGAATACCGACCGACCCCGCTCATGCCGACTTATAATGGGCATACACGACGACCGACCGACCGATCGTCGGGTGCCATTACCGACCGATCGACGGCTGTCTACCGACCGAGGATATGTCGGTCGGGCAGACTTTTCCGCCCTCCTGACCGACTGCACCAGGGGGTCCGATGCCCGACTCCCCGACGTGCCCGACTGACCGTCGGAGGGGTCCGAATCCCCACCCGACGCCCCTCAGTTAGCCACCGACCTAAGGTCGGTCGACTTCTCCAATCACCGTACTACTGCAGAGACTGTCAGTCCTGACAACAGCATGCGGCACTGCCGCCGAGGGGCATTATCCCGCCTATGGCATTGTCAACCCTAGTGATTTGACGGCCCCACGGGATTTGACACCTTTACGCGACTCTGACAGTCTACAGTGAATTGACAATTCTTCAATTGTCCGCGCCATTAATGACGGCCCATACCACGCTCCACTATATATATCGAGGAAGGCAACAGTGCTAGAGGTCCTTCGAAACTCTTGGGCTTGTCCCCCTCTCTCTCTTTCCCTCTCTCGTTGGCTCTCTGTTTTCTTTTCACTGTTGCCTAGTCTCCTATCTGACTTGACCGTCGGAGGGTCCCCGCCGGAGCCGCCTCCGGTCAGTGCGGACTTTCTTTTGCAGGCGCTGTTCCCGGCGATCAGGCGATGAGGGGATTGGCCGCAACACCTCCTTTTAAAATCAATTCCAATTGTTGTTTGAGAGACCTTCCCTGAAGTTCTTTAGTAGATAAATTTCTAGTCTCTTCCTACAAATCAAGCCTTAAAATTTGCTGTTTTAAGCTATTTTTCTTGTGGATTATATTCCCATTAGTCGATCGATTCCATGTCTTTTGTTCTGAGATATCGTTGCTTGTGAACCATGTTTGCTAATGCATCTGCAGACATAGGTGCCACTGACCAGCAGTCCTTCATCAATTCATCAAAGCCTGGAGTAAGAAACCAAATATTCTCAAAGCAGAAAGGTTTGCTACCTTGCTGGCTCCGACAGAATTCCAAGAGGAGGGGGAAGTGATCCGAGGTTATTTTCGATAGAAAAACAAGCGCTGCTAGAGGGTTCTACCAGTCAGTGGATACCAAGCACCTATCTAACATTGCCATTAAGGGGGTTTCTCTATGGTTTGACCATGTGAATGCAAATTGCTTTTGTTTCATCTCTATGAGCTAATGAATATCTATAAATATGTTGAATTCTTTAGCGATAGGCATGTCGCTGTCGATGCCCCTCTTTTCCTTGGTAAATCGGATGGCGTTAAAGTGCCCAACAATGATCCAAGGGCCTTGCCACAGGTCACGGATGAAGGTAAGCTCTGTGAAGAAAATCTGGCATAGGTTGTGATCATTTGGTCTGTAAACGTTTGTAACCATTCAGAGTGGTTAGCAGCAGGGTGAGTAGAGCTATGTAGAGTGCTGCGAGAGTAAGTGCCAGCATAGAAACGGGTTCCTTTGATTAAGCTCGAGTTTCAGCTCTAGCTCTTTTACTCTTTTTTTTCAAACTCAAAATTTATTTTTTTTTATAGAAGTTATATAAAGAGCTAGGTACAGATAAAATATTGTGTAATTGCTTGGCCCCACTATTTTAAGATTTAAAAGAATTTTTTTTTAAAAAAAATAGTGCATCTGATTTAATTATCAATTATTTTAAACATCCAAAAATCTATAGACTGTGCTACTTACTGCATAATCAAGAAAAGCACAAGTAGTAACTCTTATACCCAACTTAGGAATTTTAAGATTTGTTACTTTTACATCAACTAAACAATCTCAAACTTTAAAATATCCCAAGTTTGGCTTATGTGGTGTAATTTTAGTCTTTTTATGTAACACCTATTCAAAACATAGCAAGCAGTTGAAATCGCTTCATTCAAAGATTTGAGGGAGCATCTGATTCAATAAGCATGGCATTTGTTAACTCAATAAAGGATCTATATTTTCTCTAGCCACACTATTAGAGGCAAACGAGTGTGGAGTAGTTTCATGAATTATTCATAATGATTGAACAAATGAGTTACTATGCCAAATGAGTGCCAGCTAGATATATTTATTTTTGGTGTTAGATTTAGGTGTTATCTTAGAATTGCTGAATGCTTCAAGGTTGCATCTTTTAAAATACTTTGCTCTCAAACAAAGTAAATGCTATTTGGAACTGGCTGTCATCTTGGTTTATTGTAGGTCAGATAGAAACATGTTTGCATTGCAGGGGCTGAGTTTACATTAATCTAAACTTCGTATGAAGTTAACCACATACTTGATTGGCTAGTTCATCATGCATTTTTTGGCCCAATGTGCTGTTTTGCTGCTTCAATCTGAGTCTAGGGCAGAGGACACATGTACTACTGGGGCCATCTCAATGAAATTGCCTAACAATCAAGCTTAGTTGTTAAGCCAAGCTCAGTTCGTTCCCTTGCTGAGTCAAGTCTTTATCAACCACTTATCAAGCTAAACATCTTAAGTCAAGGGAAATATCAAGCTCAACAGGAGCTTAAAATTTATTAATTGCTTGCATTGTGACAACCCGAGCACTCTGAGATTATATATAACATAAATAAAATATAATATTGCTTCAGGGCTCGAATTTGGAGTAGAATGGATCGACTTGGGCGAGATAGGATGGAGTAATCCTTGCGATCTGACAATAACTCCAATCTGCAAAATTAGTCAAGAAATCGGATGAGGATCCTCCGATTTTTTACCTCCAATGCTTAAGTCAGTCCGAACCTGAAAAACAGAAGTGGAAAAGAGTGAAAGAGCAAGAGAAATTGAACAAAACTAGAAGAGACTCAATAGGAGCCAAGAGTCTAGCTTGACTTCCTATTGATAGAGTTTTCCTAGTTTTCGAGAGCTGGACTTACCGATGAAGGATTTCTGATCCTCTATTTATAGAGGGATGATGAGACCATTCCAGAGATTGTTAGCCGTTAGAAAAGTTTGTTAGCGGTTAGAGAGCACCTATAAGTAAGCTGGTATACAGCTGTGCATATGAGCTGGACATGAGATCATGGCTAGCGTGACTTGGTTGGAAAAATCACTGTGGTGTTTGCAGAATAGCCAAGTCAATAATCAAGTTCGTTATAAAAATAGCTCATCTCGATAGAAAATCAGGATGAAATAAGGATGCTGTAACTTTCCAGGATAGAAAAGGGTTCAGTCGGTATATGCTGACTTGAACATTTCTCAAGAAAGGTTCGGAGAATATAAGGCGTCTTTTGTTTAGATCGATAAAATATCGATCTGAATCCACTTTACAAGTGAATTGGTATGCTGGTGTCAGATGCTTTAAGATTTGATCTCATATGATAATGCCTATATCTCGAGGCTGGTTTTATGCACCAACACTTACCTCCTCACTTTTATATTCAGGTGATAATTTTTTTATCGAACTAGGAAGTAAAAGTATTTTCATAGATTTTCATCAATTTAGAAAGTATTCACCATAAAAACTGAATTTTACCGTCGGGATGTCTTATTTTCAAATTAACCTCCTCTGGCCCAATATTCACGTTCTGGAGATCTCCTCTCTATGTTTGAAGTTTGGATCAATTTTTTTATCGATTAGAGATCTTCTCCCTGCTTGAATTTTCGGTCTGATTTCCATCGGCCAGGAGATCTCATCTCCATATTTAATTTTTGGATCATTTTTTACTGGCTAGGAGATCTTATCTCCGTGTTTGAATTTTGATCCGATTTTCACCGATCAAGAGATCTCATCTTGTATTTGACTTTTGGATGATTTTTATCGGCTAGGAGATCTTCTCTCCATGCTTGAATTTTCGATTTATTTTCATCGATCAGGAGATCTCATCTCCGTATTTAACTTTTGGATCAATTTTTTACCGGTTAGGAGATCTTATCTCCATATTTTACTTGAGATTCTCTAGGCTGATGTAGCTGCCACCTAAAATAAATGTGCCATGCCTCGAGAGCACAAAAATTAATTGTTGATTGAAAATGAAAGGACTTGACCTTTCAGAAAATGATCCGCCATATTTCCTCATCATTGCTTGGACAAGCATTTGAAAATATCAAATAAGATCACGGCAAATGTCAACATCCGATTGGCTTGTCAGCTTAGGCATAGATTGATCCGACTGACAGGATCTGAGGGGAGGTGCGTCTAACCACTGTCTGATCGAGTGTTGATCGTGCCAAGGGACACAAATCATAAGGGGATCAGCTAATCTTGGTTGTCGGTCTGCCTATAAAAGGTTTTTTTTACCTCTCGATCACTATTCATTTTTTCTATTTCCTTGCAGAGGTGCTGTTGAAACATTTCCAAAGACTTATTAACATCGAACGATCACAGAGATCATGAGGAATCTTGTCGGAGTGATAGAGGAGGAATCCATTTCATCTCTAAGAGAGTTTTATAATCTCTTTTTAGGTACCAGTCTTCCTCACTGACTCTTTTTCAACTATAGGGTAGCCTCCCTTCTTCTTTCGAGTCTTCTTATTTTCTCTTTGTATTTTTTCTTTCGAGAGATGTCTCACAGAACTAGGAAAGGAAAGGAGACCTTAGATGAGTCACAGATTAGGTCGACCCAGCCCTTACTGGCATAGAGCTAGAAAATGCATCGCAGGACCCTGAGATCGATCTGTTAGGTAAGGAAAGTTTGGATCATAGCACGAAATCGTCCGTACATGGTCTCACAGACTACCTCGATCCAAAATAAGATTTATCCTGATCGAGGAAAATCTTACAGCACTTAGAGACAATACGACATACCCGATGAATATGAAATATTAGTGCCGGGTCAGGAAGGTCGAGTCTCTGAACCTCCTGACGGCTGTATAGCCTTCTACGATGAGTCTCTTCGGTCCACCCTATGATTTTTTTGCATTCTTTTTCTATAATATTTTTATTTCTATAGAGTCCACCCCACTCAAATAACTCCAAATACCATTAGAATGATCATAGTATTCATCATCATGTGCGATTCCTTCATATAGACCTTAGAATCTCCTTGTTTAGATCTCTAGTTCTCTTAAAAAGCATCCAAGTGAGAAGGCTGGTAGTACTTCTCACCTCGAAGGATTATAAATTTGGACCAACTTGCCTTCTTCTATTCACGGCTGGAAAGGCCATTTTTTCTTTGTCCGGACTCCTGTCCCATGGGTTTTAGGACTTTATGGGGGGTCTGGACATCAAACAATTCTCATGATGAAATTTTTCTAAGAATGAAATAGCTCACTCAATCCTGATCACCACCAGAATACCCAAGCTCTCTACTTTGATAAATGATCAGGCGTTGTATGACACTGGAATTAGTTTGTATTCTTCTCGGGGTAAGATCGGACTATTTTATTTTTACTTTTTTCCTTGTCTTCAACATTCTAAAACATATATCTGATGCAGAGATGAGGTTCAATCAGCAAAGGTGGATGAGAGGAAGAAGAAGGATCAGCCAAATCATCCGCGTGTGGACCCTCTTCCGGCCCGACGTCATCCGATCATCCTCAGCAACTCCTTCCCATCACCTCAGGGAGAATGAAGCTTTTCGAGGATTGCAGAACCCTCTTCGGGCATTATCATTGGAACCCCTCGCCAACCCATCGTGGTGAAGTCAAGAACAATAGTGCCGACCTGTACCACCCTCCAAGAGCTCAGGCAAAAATCATCCACACTTTCTAGGCACTATCAAGTTCGGCCGACGGTAAGCCATCACAAGGATGCCACTCCTAGAGTGACCCCGACTAGATCGAGATCTTCTTGAATCCGTCATGCCAACCATCGATCTAGAGGCCGTTAGAAGAATAAAATCGAGGAGATATCACCAATCATGGGTTTGAATACCTCATGCATGTAAGTACCCTTTTTTTTTTTACTTCGGTGTATGATCGATCTAAATTTTTTGTCTTGTAGGTCGCTGTAGATTTTAAAGTCATGTGTGAGAACATGACCTACTGCTGAAGAATAAAGGGGCCATGGATCCAATTTAATCATCCTCCAAGAGGAGAAAAAGGAGTCCGAACTTGCTGTCAGACTCAAAACCAATTGAAGAGAAGCTGAAGGCTTTGAAGGACCAAAACTTGTGGACCTTCAGTGAAAAATAAACGAGCAGGAGAAGAAAATCTTCGACCTGCATATTGTTGTTGAGAAAAATAAAAAATTAGAGCGAGGCTTAAAAAGGTGGAAAAAGCCAATAAAGCCCACGAGAAGGCCATTGAGACCTTGAAGAGATAATAAGGAAGGAGCATGACAAGACGGCGAAGGCAGTAGAATGTACAAGACTTTCGAGGAGTTCGAGGATGAAGTATCCGAAGCTCCAAGGGTGCATATGACTACGACTTCAGCCAATACCGCACTAATCAAAAAGTTATATCTCGAGATAGACATCTCCAAAGTCATTCCAAAAGTGGCCATCGAGATGGATGTGAAGGGGGATCTTCAATCATCCTCCGCAGCAGTAGAGGGGCAGCAAAGAAATTGGGTCTGCCAACTACGAGGGAAAGCAAAAAAGCCATTGCTATGGAGCCCACATCTATGTACCTCCGATGGAGACTAGAGACCTCAAGGCCGGCAAGAAACCAGATCCTGCCCCAACTACAGAACCTACCATTGCTAACACTTCTTGGGATGTACGGACTTGATACAGGTCTTTTTGGCTTTTTTCTGAAATGTGTAAACCCGACATGGATCCTTATCTTTATAATTTCTTTACAGATCAATGCAAAGGATATTTTCTCAAGTGTATTTGAGTCATGTAATCCAACAAATCTTATCGCTTGCAATATAAAATAATTATATATATCTTTGTAACTCGATAGAACTGAAACTGATTAAATAATTCAACAGAATTGAAGACTGATAACTTTAAGTTCACCTACCATCGATTAATTAAAAACGGACTAAGCGTACCTTTATTTGCATGACCGTGGAAGGATCAAGTCTTAAAATTCGATTCGAAAGTCGAAGTTTTAAGAGAACCCAAAGATGATCTCATCCTAATATCAATGTAATCTCGGTAAGAAACCAATGTAAAACTCTCTGATTTTGTATTTGGCCTAAGTCATCAGTAGTTGGGGAATGAAGTCTTTTGAGACTTTTTTGCATGAGATTCAGAGGAACACGGGGGAACGCGTATGCCATTTGGGTCCTTATCGGATTGGAATCTAGGTAGACGTATTGTGCCCTATGGAGTTTTACCAGATTGGAATCCGAATTAAGACGTCATGCCCTATGAGGCTTTACTAGATTGAAATCTAGATTAAGATGTTGTGCCCTATGGAGCTTTATCGGATTAAAATTTGGATTAAGATGTTATGTCCTATGGAGCTTTACCGGATTGAATTTCAAATTAAGACGTCGTGCCCTTTCAGAGCTTTACCGAACTGAAATCCAGATTAAGACGTCGTGTCCTTTTGGGACTTTATCAGACTGAAATCTAAATTAAGATATTGTGCTTACAAGACTTTATCAGACTGGAATCCAAATTAAGATGTTGTGCTCTTCAGGGCTTTACCAAACTGAAATTCGGATTAAGATATGATGCCCTAGGGGCTTTACCAGACTGAAATTCAGATTAAGATATGATGCCCTATGGGATTTTAAAGAATCAAATTTAGATATATGAGAGGACATGATGTTCAAAATAGAGCTTTTTAGGATATTTTTATTTGATAATATTTTTTAAATTTTAAAATTTTAGGTGCAGAAAATAGTAGACCCATCTAAATTCTCAATTCTATAAGCTCCTAGGCAAATTACATCATGACTCGATAAATCCTTCCCAATTAGGAGCCAATTTATCTTGCTCAGTAGACTTTGAAACTTCAACTCATCTCAGGACGAGGTCACCTTTCTGAAATGACTTGACTTTACCCGATATTGTAATACTTACGATTCTCTGCTTATAGGTTGCCATTCTGACATGGGCTTGTTTCCTTACCTCATCAAGAAGATCTAGGTCGGTCCTTAATCGATCAAATTGGTTGCCTCATAAAATTTCTAACTCTATCAGATAATAAGTCAATCTCCATCGGGATCACAATTTCAATCCCATAAGTGAGCCTGAAAGGAGTTTCTTCTATCGAAATCCGATGTGTGGTTGATATGCCCATATTACATCTGCAGCTCTTTATCCACAAATCTTTAACATCATGAGCCTTATTTTCGAACCATGAAGAATAATTCTATTGGTTACTTTAGCTTGACCATTGACTGTGGATGCCCAACAGAAGTGAGTCGGTGATCAATATAAATTTGAAACTGAATTCTTTGAACTTGAGATTGTCGAATTGTCGACTATTATCATGATAATGATCGAGGTAAATCAAATCGGTAGATAATGAATTTTCAAACAAAATTTGCATCCTTTTCTCTGTGATTTGGGCCAATGATTCGCTTCCATCCATTTTGTGAAATTATCAATAGCCACCATTAGAAATTTCCTCTGACCTACTGCCATTGGGAAAGATCATAATATATCTATTCTTCAAATTGCAAAAGGCCAAGGGACGGAATAAGATAAGCTTAGCGCAGGTTGATGTTGGATATTACGTACCTTTATATTGATCGCATTTATTAACAAGATTAGCCACATCCTTTTGAATAGTTGGTCGGTGATAGCCTTATCAGATTACTTTATAAGCAAGTGATCTGTCCCAAAATGATTCCCATATATACCTTCATGCACCCTCGAAATATGTAGTCAGCTTCATATAGCGTTAAGCAGCGAAGCAGAGGAAGAGAATAAGATTTTTATATAAATGATATTCTTAGAGAACATACCATGGAGCTTGTCTTTTAATGCTTCTGGCCTTAATCGGGTCATCGGACAAGATACCTTTAGATATGTATCCACGATGGGATCAATCTAACTCAGCTCATGACCATCCTAAATATGGATAGTACTTCAATACTAGGTCTGTCCAACTGTTCAACCAATATTTTTTTATTTAGTTCAAAAAATCAGAAGTGGTGAGGTGCGATAGCTTTGGAGCACTTCAAGCTCCTCAAAATTTTTGGATAGCTTTTGATATTCTATAGATAACAGGCCATCATGGAATTCTTGACTTCAAACTGACCTCGGACTTGGCCGACCACAAGCTGTGAGCCTGTGAAAACTTTTAATTTTCTGACCCCGAGCTTTAATTTTCTATAGATAACAGCACCATTATTAGAGGTGTTAAAATTGAACCTTATGACCTGCTCAGTTATGAATCCTTCAGGACTAGTCATAATCAAACTGGCACCGCTTCTTTGAGAATTTGATGCTCCATCTATGTGAAAATCTAGAATGAATCATCACTTTCAAGGCTGCTAGGATCGACCCATCATCTGGATAGTATATTCTACGATAAAATCAACTAATACCTGATCTTTAACTGTAGTTTGAGGTCGTATTGGATGTCAAATTTATTGAGTTCAATGACTTATTTAACGATTCGACTTGAGATATCAACTCTTTGTAGAATCGATCTAAGCGGCTGATCTGTCAATACTGTCATAGTATGAGCTTAGAAATAAGGTTCGAGTCTCTGGACCGTCACGATCAAAGCATATATCATTTTTTTAGCCTTTTTATACTGGATCTCTGCATCTTATAATAATTTGCTAGTATAGTAGATAGATCTCTAAATTTTTTTTTCTCTCGGATAAGAATCGAGCTGACTGTAAAAGGTGAGACAAAATATATATACACAGTTCTTCGCCTTTAACCGACTTAGAAAGAAGAAGTGGAGAACCAAGATACTTCTTCAGATTTTCAAAAGCAATCTGATATTTTTTTGTCCAGCTGAAATTTTTGATATTCCTCAATATTTTAAAGGATAGAAGGCATCTTTCTGCTGACCTAGAAATGAATCGACTGAGGGCTGTCACTCATCCCGTGAGTTGTTGGATTTTATTAATAGAAGCCAGGCATTTCATTTCCAATAAAGCTCTAATCTTTTCAAGGTTAGCTTCTATTCCTCTTTAATTAATGAGAAAGCTGAAGAACTTACCTAAGCCAACTTCAAAAGTATATTTGTTGGGATTGAGTTTCATCTGGTGCCTTCTTAGTTCTCTAAATGCTTTTTATAGGTCGATAATATACTGATCCTCCTCGGTGCTTTTTATTATCATATCGTCAATATAGACCTCCATATTCTGATCAATTTATTATTTAAAAATTTATTGACGAGGTACTGAAATGTAGCACCTATATTTTTAAGACCAAAAGACATCATTTTATAACAACACAAATCTCTTTCGATGATGAAGATAGTATTTTCTTCATCTTCTGGAGCCATTTGAATTTGATTATAGTCGGACAAAGTATCTATGAAGCTGAAGAGTTTATGACTAGAGATAGCATCTACAAGTTGATCAATTTTCGATAGAGAAAAACTATCCTTTGGGTAAGCTTTGTTGAGATCTTTGTAATCAATGCATATCCTTCATTTACCGTTGGCTTTTTTGACCATCACAATATTGGCTATCCATTTTGAATAATGAGCTTTCCTGATAAATCTAGCTTTTAAAAGCTTATCAACTTCTTCATTAATAGCTTTTTACCTTTTCGAGGTGAAACTTCATTTTTTCTGCTAAATCGGCTTGAAATTTGAATCTACATTTAGTTTATGAATAATCATCATGGTTAGGATGCCAAACATATCAGAAGCCGACCAAACAAAGACATCAGCATTAGCCTGTAGAAACTTAATTAGTCTCTCATTTAAGCTAGGTTTAAGATTCATATCAATTTGGGCCATTTTTCTCAGATCATCTCCCAAAAAAATGGCTTCAAGCTTTTCCGTCGTTTCATCTCCAATTTTTCTAACCTCATCCAATATACCTGGTACATCTATTGGTACAGTCTCTACCTTCTGATTTATTTTAGCAGAAATCATAAAATACTGTCGAGCTGCCGTTGGTCACCATACATCTCACCAACTCCTTCCTTAATCAGAAAACATACCAGCAAATGATAAGTAGAGATAATGGCCTTGAGAGCATTAAGATCAAATCAATCGAGGATGGCATTAGAAGCAGAGGAGACTCAGACTACAAGAAACGTGAGCTGTACTATTGACTGCCTTAGCTCTTATCCTGCCATAACTGGTAGAGTAATTTCTCTTTTAGTTGCTACAGGATTTTCTGAGAACCCACCTGACGAGGGGAGTACTGATCCACCTAAGCTGTCCGATCAGATTTATTTTAAAGAAAGCATCGTAAAATAATACATCAGCAGAACTTTCATTATCAACAAAAACTCTTTTTACATCATATTTCGCTATCATCATAGAGACGATGATAGCATCATTATGAGGAGTTTGGATCTCTTTTACATCATTTTCAGAAAAAAAATAATAACATCTTCGGTTCTCTGCCTCTTGGGGGATGAGTCATCAATGTCAGGCAAGATACTAGATATCATATTAATGACACCGACAGTTGGTTAATTGTAATCATCAAAAGTTTCTTCTATCGAAGGTCTATATTCCTCGGATTTAGTCGGTCCGACATATTTATCGAGATAATCCCGACGATCAGGATTTTTATCTTGTCTCACAACTATCTGCATTCCTCGATGTTGTGATCATGATCTCTATGGAAGCGACAATACTTTCGTTTGTCTCTTTTCTCTGATGGGGCCCTTAAAAAATTAGGTCTTCAAAGATATCTCTCTCCTTCAATTTCCGTCAGAATTTGAGCTCGAAGAGCGAACAGAGAGGTATATAAATTAAAATGCCGAGGTGGGCTCCTTGACCTCAATTTTTTCAAGGTTGATTTAAATTCTCAATCCGATCATCACTCTCTCTTGACCATTTCTTTCCATTCTTATCCTTCTTCGCCTATTTTAAGATAGCCTCTTCTTCTTCAGCCTGAGCATATTTATGTATCCGATTGAGCATCTCATCATAATTATTTAAAAAAAATTTATTCAAAAAAAAATCAAACAGTTGCTCCGAAGTTTTTTTTTCAAAACAGACATGACAACTGATTCATTAAAATTTTTCACTTCTACGGTGGCTGCATTAAAATGAGCCTTATATTTTCGGAGATCTCCTCCTTCCTGCTGCTGAACAGAGAAGAAACTATCCACACACCTCCAATGAGGTCTGTTAGTGCCAAAATAAGTAACAAACAACCTTTCAAGTTGCTCAAAAGAAGAGATGGACCTCTGTGGGAGTTCAAAAAATCAAATCCTCACTGCTTTCTTGAGGACTGCAGGAAAAATAATGCATAATAGGGCATCAGAAGCCCTTTGTAAAGCCGTGAGGGCCCTGTAGCCCTCGATATGATCCATTAGATCAGCAGAGCCATCAAATGATTTGATGGCAAGTATCTTGAACCGGTTCGAAACAGGTTCACTCAAATTTCGTAAGAGAAAGGAGATCGAAGATTGAAACTATCTTTATTCTGAGATCGACCCGCTACCTGGAGCTCCATCATACGCCTTTCAAGATCTAGGACTTTGTACTCCAGGTCGTCCCCATTTCGAACTTTCAAAGTGCTGGGGGCAAATTTGCTGTCAGCCTCATCAATGTAGTGTTCATCTTGATGGGTTGGTTGAGGGCTATGTTGGGATAAGGTATTTGGGGGAGGAGCTTCTTTCGATGGCTGCTCTGTTAAACAGCTGCTGTCAGAGCTTGGACTTGCTGGACAAGAAAACTGAATTGCTGAGGATCAACAGTAATTGACTGTTGTGACGGTGCCTCGATACTTCTTCTGGAGCAGGGGGAGAGGATACTGAGTTCTTGCTTTAACCATCTTTTTCACAAAAAAAATCAAAGCCCTCCTTCTAGCACTAATCTGTTATTTCAGGACTCAAAATTTGGAGTAGAGTGGATCGACTTGGGCGAGATAGGGATGGAGTAATCCTTGCAATTTGACGAAAACTTCTTCAATCTACAAAATCAGTCAAAAAACTGGATGGCGATCCTTTAATTTTTGACCCTCCGATGCTTAAATCAGTCCAAACCTTGAGAACAGAGGTGGAAAAGAGTGGAAGAGCAAGAAAAATTGAACGAAACTAGAAGAGGACTCAGTAGGAGCCAAGAGTTTGGCTTGACTTCCTATTGATAAAGTTTTTCTTAATTTTCGAGAGCTGTACTTATCGATGGAGGATCCCTAACCTTCTATTTATAGAGGAGATGATGAGATCGTTCTAAAGTTTGTTAGACCATTAGGAGAGTCTGTTAGGCAATTAGAGAGCCATCTGTAAGTGAGCTGGCATACAGCTGTGCATATGAGCTGGACATAAAATCGTGACCAGCTATGACTTGATTGAGAAAATCACTGTAGGCGTTTGTAGAATAGCTAAGTCAATAATCAAGTTCGTCATAAAAATAGCTCACATCGGTAGAAAATCGAGATGAAATAAAGACACTATAACTTTTCATAATAGAAAAGGGTTCAGGTCGGTATATGCCCAATTGGAACATTTCTGCTAGAAGAGGTCGAAGAATATAAGAGCATCTTTTGTTTAGATTGGTAAAATATCGATCTAAATCCACTTTACAGATGAATTGGTATGCTGGTATCAAGCATTTTAAGATTTGATCTTGTATGATGATGCCACGTGTCTCGAGGTTGGTTTTACGTACCAACAATAACAAAACAAATGGCATACAAAATAAGGAAGAAAGCATAGGATTTCTCTTGGAATATCAACATAGTAATTCATATAAAACAAGCCTAGCGCAGTAACTTTGCTTAACAGAACCTATTTCAGCTTTTGAAGAACCAATCTTGTATTTCATGAGCGAAATGGAAGTAGGTAAACCTCTGGAATTTCTGGAGGAATAAAATGCCAGAAAAGGTCCAAAATCGAACAACATATCCTAGTCCAACACTAAGATAGAACCATATCACTCCATCTCTGTCCTCATTTTCACCTAGATCATATTCAATACCATCAGTTGACATTTCGGTATCAGATGTTTAGTCGCTTGGACATTTCTTGTTTAATGGAGGTCTGCATAACCCATCATTGCCAGTCTAGATTGATCAATTATCGAGCGTTTGGAGTTGCGCACCTGATGGTATTCTTCTCCATCCCCACAATTACTTATTTGCTAAGTTCAGGAAATTTAAAAATGTTAAAAACAAGATCCTTGGGGGAATCAATATCTGAAGCTGATTCATCAACTTGATTCCAACCCTATCAGGTTACCAATTGTCTCCAGAATGCCTCCAGTCAAATGATTCCTTGATAAGTTAAGCAGCAGCAACCCTGAAAGATTTGTTAGCTCTGCAGAAATTCTCGTGAAAGAGAATTGTTTGAAAGGTCAATGCCCATCATCAGTATTGCTTTCTTAATTCCTTCGTTCTGTTAATAAAAATAGCCAGAGCATGGAGGTCTCCAAAAAGGAGCCTCCAATCAAAATCAATGCATGTTCGAAAATAATTGTCTAAAGTGTAATGTGAATAGATGCACAATGTCATTTTGTTTGTAGATTGGTCAGATAATGATGTCTTAATTAACAGTTATATATGTCAAATGTTGAGTGATCACAGCAACTCCCTCTGGCCATATTTTCTTGAATCCCAATATATCTAGTTGCTCTAGACCTTTGCTCGAATGCTAGAATTCCAACTGCTTTAGCACCATTTTTCACAAAAATTTACATGCAAGACAACATAAGTAGGCCTATGCTGTCCCTGCCCCTCAATTGCCCAGCTTAGTTACCGCACTCATTACTATTCATGCTTCTCCCAAGTTGGAAAAATGGCAGATATACACATAGATAGCATACTGCACTTGCTGTAGTTAAATTATTGATAATAAAGTATCAACAATATAGCTATTCATATTCTTTAGATAATTTAGCTAAAGAAAATCACGTACCATGGCTTCATCAAATTGACTAGAACAGTAACTCAGAATCAAGGTTTAACATCACATCATCAGAAAATCCATTCAACTTACTAAACTAAAAAATCTGTTCTTATAGGTGCCCGACAGATTACCTGTTGGTTTAACATCACATAGAAACCTTTACTAGAGCTCAGACATGGCTCTTAAGGAATTTGATGATGTGCTGGTTCACTTGGTCAGGGAACTGCTCCTGAACAAAATGACTTCCTTCAGGCATGTATATGATCTCCAGATCAGGCACAACGTTCTTCACCATTCCACTCCTGATGTAGTCCTCCACTCCTGGAAACTTGAGACAGTAGTCCTTTTCACCCATCACCAACAGCGCAGGGACTTCTACTTTGGGATCAGATTCGTAAGCCCACTTGGTCAGTGACCTATGGAAAGCACATCAGCCAATTAAATTCAGATTACCAATGAGAATTACTTCACTACTTGTGCAAGCTGTTGCAGCTCACCTATATGGCATTTGGAGTGGGAACTTGAACCCGGACTTCTCATACAGAGAAGCATAGGCTGCAAGATCTTCATCGGTGAACCATTCCGGCAATGGAGTAGTAGAGTCTGCCAGGTCCATAATTTCCTGGCCTTCCCCTGCTATTGGAATCTCACTCTTGGAAAAAAGAATGTAGACAGTGCGCACCACTGTCTTTACATCAAAACGGGCAAAGTCTGCCTCTGCTCGGCCTGGCTTCTGCGAAAAAGAAAATTAAATAACAAGGTGTGGAACAGAGATTTAGGAATGATTTTAAGATCGATCGATTCATCAATTCATTTGATTGTATTACCCCCCATCTGAATATGTAGAATCCTTCCGGGAGGCTATCACGAGAGGAAAGTTTGGAAGGAAAAGGAATTCCCAAAGTGATGACTCCTGCCACTCGATCCGGGTGAGAGACGACGAAATCATATGCCGGTTTGGCCCCAAAATCCTTCCCTACCACGAAAACCTGTTCACCCATAAAAAAATAAAAAAAATAAAAAAAAAAGGGAGAGTCGTCATTGCCATTCAAATTCTTTGTATCACCAATCCAAGAAATTCTTCTTGATAGAGTGAAGGGAATGGAGGTAAGGTGGTACGGAAGAATTTTAGGGGTCGGAATTGGAATGAGAATCGGTATGGATTGGAATTGAAATCGGAATGACCAAATTCTTCGAATTATTTGATTGATGATCGGAATCAAAATCGAAATGAAAATTTGAATCTTTAAGAGAGAATAGGCATCGAGTTTTAGATAGATTGGATCACTCTTATTCCATCCTGGAATCAGAATCGAAATTTCCTCCCAACCAAACGGTTGGAATGGGAGTCCGATTCCCGACCCAATTATCCCCAACCAAACACCCCTTTGGGCTCTAGAGTCCAAGAATCGTAGAAAGCAGTAAAGGAACTTCGAGTTATCGATGGAAAAGATGGCACCTTGGGGATGGAGAGGGAGTCCAAGATGGCGAGGAGATCATCGACGAGGTCCTCCCACGTTGCTTTCTCGGGCTCCGGGGGTTGCTCGGAGAGGCCGTATCCACGGAAGTCGGGGGCGATGGCTCGGAATCCAGCTTCGGCGACGGCGATCATTTGGTGCCTCCAGGAGTACCATATCTCTGGGAATCCATGGAGGAATACCACAGTCCCCAATTCTCCTGCAACCAAGAGCATAGAGAGAGGCTGAGTGACAGAAGGAAAAGGAGGAGAGTTTATGACGACTGACCTTTTCCTATGTGGGCTATGTGGAGGTTGAGGCCTCTAATGCTGAGAAAAGAGTGCTCGATCTTCTCCATTTTCTTCTGCGCTGGATAGAATCATCGGAGGAGAGACGTTTGCAAGATTTATAGGAAATCTTTCACTTAAATTTTTTTTTTTTTCTTTTAGTGGGTGGACATAAATTATTATTATTATTTTTTTTTTCATTTTTTTGAGTTAAGTGAAAAAGTACAGAAAACGAAAGCAACAAAAGCCAGCAGACAAAATAAGAAACAAGGACGGGCGGCACAATCCACGGCTATCAGCGGCACGGGATAATTCAGAGAAACATCAAAGGATTTTTTTTTTAATATTATTTTTTAAAAAACTTATTTCCCAATCCACCTCTGGTCCCAATTTATTTTCCATCCCATAATTGTTTGGTTAACTAGGATACTACGTATTGAAATTACATGTTGGATATGCAAGTTAACTTAAAATCAAAGTTTATTATCTAAATAATATTAAAAAAAATTATTTATAAAATTAATATATTTTTTAATTTATTTATCAAGTTAATGTAAATCTATAAAACACCGTTTGAAATGATGTTTTACAGTGCCACGTCACCTGCCACGTGGATCCAAAAAAAAAATTTATGTGAAAATGTCATTTGGAATGGCATTTTCAAAAACGACATTTCAAATAGTATTTTTAAGTTTTTTAATAAAAAAATATTTTAAAAAAAATATTTAAAAAAAAATATCATAGGAAATGGCATCTTTGAAAACGCCATTTGAAATGGCGCTTTCAAAAATATCATTTCTTCTGACGTTTTTTTGTTTAAGAAGCAAAAAAAAAAAAAAAATAGAACTCACCTCACAGAGAATCAAAACTCACCTCGATGGCGAGCTCCGACATTCCCTCTGGCATCTTCCTTCTCCACGCCAGTGGTACGACGGTGAGCTCCTTCTTCTAGCTTTCCTCCTCTCTCTCTCCCTCTTCTCTTCTTCTCCTTGGCTCGCCGGCGACGGTTGGCCCGCCCCTCCCCTTCTCCTGGCCGGCCGCCCCATCTCCTTGCTTGGCCGCCCCTCCCCGCGCCCTTCCCCTTTGCTCAGCCGACCGTGTGTCGGCGGGTGCCCCCAGCGGCAGCGCCGCGCACCACCCCCCTCCACGTCCTTGGCCTGGTGGCGGGGAGTCGGCGGCCGCCCCCTCCCCACCCCCCTTTCGTTGGCCCTCCCCCTCGTCGGCAGGCGGCGGCCGGCTGGCGATGGCCCCCCAACGGCAGCCTCCCTGCATGGACCTGCGGCGGCCGACCGACGGCGACCCTGCGGCGGCCCTGTGGCGGCCCCCCATGTGGTCCTGCGGTGGCCCCGTGCGGCCCTGTGGTGGCCCCCCGGCGGCGGCCCCGCATGCCCCCTCCCTCCTCCTTGGCCGGCGATGGTGTGGCGGCCGGCCGGTGGTGGCCGGTCGGTGGCAGCCTTGTGCCCCCCCACATCCTTGGCCCGTCGGTGGTGCGGCGGTGGCCGCCCCCTCCCACCCCCACCTTCCTTGGCCCGGTATGGCCCTGCGGCGGCTGGTCAGCCCCCTCCCACCCCCCACCTACTATTTCAATTTTTTATTTTTTATTTTTATCTCATTATTTTTTTTATTTATTATTTTTGTCTCATTAGATTCGGATTTGATTTAAAATTTCATTCGATCCTAATTTAAGAATTTTAAAATATGTTGTATTCATGAAACCGTAGACCCGTCAGTTGACCAATGTAGGATATTCTACGGTATCTGTATAAAATATATATTTAATTATATATTTTTATACGGACATCGTAAAATATATATATTGATCAATTGATTGTCCAGTTTGGACAGTTTGGGAATTGCATTTAATTCTGTAGGTAATTATATTATTCGAATGATATGCAGAGAGTTTGAGAGAAAGTTCGGACAATATTTTTCTTTAGTTCTCCTCACATATTTTCAGCCGTATGGGGAGAACTAAGAAAAAATACTGTCAAAATTTCTTTCGATCCCTATTGCGTATCATTTGATTAATGTAATTAACCTATAGAATTAATGCAATTTTCAAATGGGATAGGACCTATCTGTGTCTATTAGTTGATGATATGATGCATTTATCATGTAAATCTTTTGAAATGATAAAATAATTATTAATATTAAATTTTTTGATTTTGATTTTATCATCGATTTCTTTAAGAAAATGGCCAGTACTCGGGTTCGTCTACTATTGTATTATAATGGCATAATATAGAATGACGAAACTAGCATGCAGTACAGTCATCCTGCAAATCAGATGATTAAAATATCTTCATCATTATCATGTCAAGAATTATTAGACCATTTATACTGCAGTATTCCTATAGACAAAGAAAAATATGAAATAAAATTAAAATGGAGATCTCCTAATCTGTTGGGACAGTTAATGCAAAGCAAATATATCTTAGTTCCAATTGATGACGATGAAGATATCGAAGAAATACTAACCTTTTCTTTAAAATATTCAGAATGTCGAATTTTAGAATTATATATTGAAAAAAAAATATATCGAGCTTTGGATACTATAGTCGGTTTTTAACCCAAGCAGACAATACTGTTAAGCTTTCCTTGCCTTCATAATTTCTATGGTGCAAATCGATAGTATTGAAGCTATATTTGCAGAACAACATTCTACTACTGCTGGCTTTAGTTGTCCAATTATTCAAAGTCCTATAATGACTTCTCCTATATCTTCTGCTATGATGACTTCTCCTTTGGTAGAAGTAGTAGTAAGTGCGGGATACGACACTCATATAGGAGACGATGATAGGGTAGGCGGTGGAATAAATTTTGATAATCTAGGCTTTGAATCAGATGAAAGCGGGGTGAAGACTATTGGATGGATGAGGACAGTAGCAGTTATGATGATGATGGTAAAGATGAGGATGATGATGAAGATGTTCAGCCTAATATTAATGTGGGAGAATCTCGACCTCATTTGCACGAACGTCCATAATTTTTTAACGATATAAATTTAGATGATGGTGGTTGTGTTAGTGCTGGTCGAAGATTGAACTCTGACTATCAGTTTTGAAACTCCTCGATGACTGAATTTTCTAAAGGTCTAATGTTTGAGAGTAAAGATTATCTAAAGAGAGCTGTTAATCTTTATCACATTATGAAGCACCGGACATACAATGTAATTCAGTTATATTCAAAATTATGGTCCGTATGATGTGCATCAGCAGATAATGTTTAAAATTATTAATGGAGGCTTCGTGCTACATTGTTGAAAAAATATGGATATTTTTAAATCACAAAATATGATGGTCCTCACACTTGTTTGTTTACGGGATTGAGTCGAGACCACAAATATGTCAGTGGAAGGATGATTGGCACACTAGTCTGACATATTATTGAAAAGGATCTCGATATTAGAGTTGAAGCTATTGTGGCAATCGTTAATGATCAATTTCAATACACAGTGTCATACAGGAAAGCATGATGTGGAAAGCAGAAGGCATTGGTTGATATTTATGGAGAATGGAAGCCGTCTTATGCTAAATTATCCTATTATATGGCTGTACTTCAACATGCAAATTCTGGTATAGTTATTTTATGAAATTTTTTTCAAACTGCCAATTCTAATATCTGGATTTTAAATTATATTTTTGGACTTTCAAACCATCCATCCAGGATTTTAAGCACTGCCGTCCTGTAATTAGCATTGATGGCACGCACTTGTATGAAAAGTTTAAAGGTAAGATATTAATTACAACAGGAATTGATGTAGAGAATGAGATATTTTTATTAGCATATGCAATTATGGATGAGGAGACGACTGCAAGTTGGAGTTGGTTTCTTTTCCAGCTCAAAACACATATCATCAAAGATAGAAATAGAATGTGCTTAATTTCTGACAGGCATCCAGATATATTAAATACCATCGTAGATGAGTCTATTGGATGGAGTCCGCCACATGCCTATCATCGATACTGCTTAAGACATATCTGCAGTAATTTTAACACTCATTTTAAAAATATGCAGCTGAAAAGAGTAGTATGGAAAGCAGGAAGTACTCATCAAGTTCATAAGTTCAACTTTATCATGAGTAGGATCAGAACAGTGAATAAAAAAGCTTGGAGCTATTTGTCTGAGTTAGAAAATGAGAAGTGGACGTTGGCACATGATGACGGCCTGCGCTATGGTGTTTTAACTACAAATTTATCGAAAATTTTTAACAATATTTTACGAGGAGCTAGAAATGTGCCAATTACAGCTTGTGTTCAAATGATATTTTATCGTCTTGTGAAATACTTTAATACGAGACATGTCCAAGCCTTAAGATATGTACAGGAGAACCCAAATAATCTTTTTATTCCTCATATTGTAATTAAGATTGCTGAAGATCAAGTTAAAGCTAACCAGTACCGAGTAACAGCATTCAACCTTCAAAGAAGCATATATGAAGTGCTTATGAGGAGACCAAACATAGGATTTTGCTATTATTAGAGGATTTAGACTTCGCTCATAGGCTCAGCTGGGGCAGTGCAGTACTAGCTTGCTTGTACAGAGCTATGTGTCGAGATTCTTATACTGACCAGAACGAGATTGGTGGTTATCTTGTATTATTACAGATATGTAAATTAAAAATTTTTATCATTATCCACATTCTATTATAGCTCAGATTGGATATATCATGTATGATTTTTTTAAAATTTACAGATTTGGATATAGGAGTGTATGTCGACTATTAGTCCATTACGATGATAGTTGCTTGAGATGCCACCGGAGCAGCATGATCCTGATATTCCATTCAAACTAGACGGACCATTGGGATATAGGTATAAAAATATTACTTTTTTTATTTAAAATTTAGTACTATTTTAAATTCGATAAAATTTATTTAACATGAGTAGACTGTGAAGCAGATGGAACGTTGCATTCAACGTTCATCACGTATCAACGAGAGTGGCACGAGTTTATAGGTGCCAGCTGGATACATTAGTTGATACATATAGATGGATAAATTTAATTTATTTATAAATATTATTTTATAGTATTCATAATCTATTAAAATTTTAGCTTACTATTTTTTTTAATTTTAATTCTATCAATTTTTGTGGGAGCCATATACAGACGATATATTGGCTATATTGCCGCAAATGTGTACAGTTGGATATGATATATGGACTGCTAGAGTGTCACTTATTTATTTTGATGTGGTGGAGTGGCATCTTTTTGATCGTGTCATGTGACAGTTTGGCCAGATTCAGAGTATCCCAGAGCAGTTTGATACCAGCCAGAGACTTCATCGTATTGATCGACGAGGGAGAGCTCGTATTGACTGGCGTATCAGACATGCAGAGTACATCGCCATTTAGGATGCACGTCGAGATCACATAGTTCATGGTGATCCCATTTTGAAAGGTCGTCCATATACCGAGGACTACATGACTTGATTTCTTAACATTACAGTGCGAGTCATGGGACAGCCTTGGTATGTAGTTCCAGAGTACAAAGGTGAGAGTTCTGCTGTACGTCTTTTGATAAGATCAAGAAAATTATACTTTATATCAATATCTTTATTTCTAATAATTTAAATTAAAAAATATTTTATGTAGTTCTGTTATATTTTTATTTTATGTTTTATAATATATTGCTAATTTTATTTTTATTATGTATACTGATTTTATGTCAGATCTTATGTTGGACGCTCGTCGTGCTTTATCTACAGCTAATGAGGACAAGCGGACTGCATACTGCATGAGATAGAGATAACAAGTTCAAAAATATTGGTGGCGATTGGCATTGATCCAGATAGCTGTGCGCCTTGGTATGGGACAGTCGATGCACCACATATGAGATATACGCCATCACCATATGTTTCACATATGCCATCACTGCATATTCCACAGATATCATCACTTGATCCACATATGGTATGGCCTTCTTCTTCCTACATACCCCAGATGACATCACCGGGTATCAGTTGGCCACATAAGTATGACACTTTCTTTTCAGGGCCATCCGTATATCCAGATGAGGAGATTGAGGGTGTCACTCAGTCTGCAAATGCTCTGACAGCACAGCAGACCATTCCTGAGGAGATTGAGGAGATTATTCCTAAGCAGGATGACCAGCAGACCTCCACTGATATGGGGGAGGAGCCATCACAGCAGATACAGGAGCAAGAGCGGCCATTGAGGACCTTCCTTATAAGGTCTAAGTGACCACGGGCACCACGACGTCCTTGTGAAATTTAGTATTTTTTAGATTTGTACTTAGTATTTTTGAAACTTTTATTATACTATTTTTTTTACATTTGATATTTTTTATTCTATTTTATATTATTAATTATTATTTTTATCAAAGATTATTTTAATTTCAAGTAATCGGATGTTATACTTTGTGAACATGGATACACATAGTCTGATGTGTCTCAGAAGATTAGGAGAGAAAAAGTTATGCTAAAAGGGCTATAAAAATTATAACGTAAATAATAATAATATGTCAGATAATTTAATTATATTTTTTAAAATATTCAAAAATAAACTAAATCAAACAAGTCGGTAGGGCACAAACCACTACGTACAATGCGGTATAGGCCGGTACAAGTTGGTAAGACATCGGTACGATATGGTGCTTTTACCAACCGCTCGGTGCGATACGGTTTGGATCGGTATAAGTCGATACGGTACTGATATTAATCGATATAGAAATGACACAGATTGGTTTTCTGATCGGTACTGATCGGTACGGGGATGACACTAATCGACGCGATGCAATTTGGATTAGTATATTTCCACTTGGTGCTTCGTGATTTTTCTCTTTCTTAAAGTATTTTTCATGCAAAAGTTTGTTGTTCCTATTCTCTTAGTTGTTTGATTTTTTTACATTTATTGGGTTGTTGTTTGCCATTGTACATTGTGCTTGGAAATATTATCAATACCTTACCCAAGAGGGGAAGAAAGCACTCCTTCCCAACAAGTAGTATCAGAGCTATAGTTGGTGCATATAAAGTATTTTATAAAATTCCTAAGTTAGTAATGGAGGTGAATACAAATAGAATGGTGAGCCTAAATGGTAATAATTGGAGACATGAAAGGGCAAGATGCTAGACTTACTTTATTGTAAGCAGATGCATGCTCCCTTGGAATGTGATGATGCCAAGCCTAAAGATATGACCAACGAGAAGTAAAAACTTTTGAACCGGTAATGTGTTGGCTTTATTCGATAATAGTTGGATGATAATATTTACCATCATGTAGACAATGAAATATTGGCTATTATACTTTGAAAGAAGCTAAAAGATTTGTATGAGAGGAAAACCACTAATAATAAGATTTATGTGTTTAAAAAGCTTGTTAATATTATTATAATATTATATTATATTATATTATATTGATATATTATTATATTATAATATATTAATATTTTATATTATTTTATTATATATTATTATATTAAAAATATTATATTACATTAATATTTTATTTTAATATAATATAATGTAATATGTATTTTATAATATGATTATATATTAATATAGTATAATATATTACATTAGTATATATTATTATATATAAAATCTTATATTATTATATTATTATAGTATTATACAAATATTATGATATAATTATATTGTTATATATTATTATAATAATATATTATATTATATTATATTAATATCTTATATTTTATAATAAAATATATATTATATTATTATTATATTTTAATATCTTATAATAATTTTTATAATATTATAATATAATATTCTATTTTATTTTATAATATATTATATTAAAATATAGTAGAGTAATTATATTATATTATTATATACTATATTAAAATATAATATAGTACATTATATTGTAATAATATATTATAATATCTAATATAAATATTATTATATATTATATTATATTATTATTATGATATATTATATTATATTTTATATATTATTATATTTTATATATTACTTTTATATTATATTATATTATATTATATTATTATTATGATATATTATATTATTAAGGATATAGAATTTTTAAATTAAAGATTTTGAAGCTTTCAAAAATATCATTCCAAATGGTGACTTTAATTTTTTTTTTTTTTTTTGTGGTGGTCGCCGTAGGTATGTTTTTTTGTTATTTTTTTTGAAGTATTTAATAGATGGAAACACCAAAAGAAATGGTATTTTTGAAAATACCATTTCGAATGGCATTTTCAAAAATACCATTTCCTATGGTATTTTTTTTTTAAGGTATTTTTTTTTGAGATATTTTTTTATTAAAAAAAATCAAAAAAGCCATTTGGAATGGCATTTTTGAAAATACCATTCCAAATGGCATTTTCATATGAAAATTTTTTTTAGGTCCACGTGGCAGGTGACGTGGCACTATAAAATACTATTTCAAATGATGTTTTATAGATTTGCATTAGTTTGATAAATAGGTTAGAAAATATATTAATTTTATAAATAATTTTTTTTTAATATTATTTAGGTAATGAACTCCTGAAATGACATATTAGCCCCCATGTCAGTAGGAGCTATTTGAAATTTTAAATGAAAGCCGCATGTCCGACATGCAATTTCAACTACGAAATTCAGTCCTAGATGCCCCCGCCATTCTCCTTTGGTCCCCTGTGATCTGCCTCACCCCACCTGATAGCCCAAAGCCTTCCATGGTCCCCCACCCAACTCCACCCCTGCGATCGGCCTCCTCCCACCCGCATTCTTCGATCTCACCTTCTAGCGACCGATGTCCGCCCCCTCGACTGACCTCCTTCCTTTTTCTCAACCGACATCCACCCCTCCCCGATCGGCCTACTCTGCCTCCCCGACCAACCTCCACCCCTTCTCCCCCCGACCGGATTGCGACCCTCCCCGACTGGCCTGCTACCATGATTGGCTCGGCTCCACCCCTCCTCGATCGGCCTGCTCCCATGACCAACCCCATTCCTCTCCCTCTTACGCTTGTCCCCCCCCCCACAACTAGCCTTGTCACCTATTGCCGTGGCTCCCTCCCCTCGACGGTGGCCCCCCACCTTCGATCGGCCCTCCTTCTCTTTCGGTGCGCTCCCCAATCTCAGGCCCATCTCCTCTATCTGATAATTTAATTAAATATTTTATTTATACTTTTAATGCTTAATATATTAAAATATTTTTTTAAAAATTGCTTGTTAGTTATTCTTTGGTGTTATGTTAATCCAGAAGTATGCTTAATATATTTTTTTAAATTTCCTACATGAATCAATACAATGCTCATAATTACATTTAGATTATCAACAGATATAGCACCTTTCATCAAAAGATAGAATTTTATTTTAATATATTAAAATAAGTAAACTTTTTATTTTTAATATTTTAAGAAGAATATACGTATGCATGTATGCATATTTTTATGTTTGCATATATATATACGCATACATGTATGTTTGTATGTATGTATGCTGAGATTTATTGAACTCAATTTAAAGTGGATATGGAGAATAGCTTAACATTGTCAGTGCTAATTCTGAGAATTTATCATATGATCTATTATGATCAAAATAATTGATCTGTCCATATACGAAGTAGGAATGAAAATATACTGCTCAAATTATGTAAGCTGAAATCGCGCTTAGTGTATCCCAGCTATATATCCCAACTATGTTCATATGTATGTATGTATGTATACATGTAAGTTTATGCAAGTTTATTTATAATTTATATTTTTTTTGGATAGAATTGCTAAATTTACACATTTTATTGTATATGTAGTGAAACATAGCAGAAACTATCATGGTCTTGTGTTATATTAATAGTTCGATAGTTAATGGACCGTATGGCATTGAGTATAATGAGCGATAGCAAAAAGTCATTAGAATTAAATATGAAATGAAATATGAAGAGTTGGAGGATAAGTTTTATAAGGTCTTTCATATTGATAGAAGATAAAATAAAATATTAATAATATATAGATATCCACAAGTTGTGCAACCATCACTGATCAAGTATGAAGCTATTTCGATTACCGACGATGATGATACGGAGATAATCTTTAACAATAAGTTTTTATCCATGTTTATTCAATGCAGAGTTGTATATAAACATGTAACCCATAGAAGATGCTGGAGATATTAATGATCGGAATAGTTTTGGGGTAGGTGACCGAGATTTCAGAATGACAACACAGATTGGAGAACAGATTGTTTGCTTTAGTCTGTATATTATAAATAATATCCCAGCAGGTTCTAGACATATCGAGGAGCAATTTGGTACAGTAGACAGTGATGTAATATAGAATATCATTAGACAAGCATCATTATATACAATTACTGATGATACGGTTCATGCGAATAATCGATTTTTTCATGAAGATGATGTACCGAGCGAAGATGAAATAAAAGAAGATGCTCAGCAAGCTGGCACATCCCATGACGCAAGAAGTCCACATGATATTGGAAGCTCACATGATATAAGAAATTTAAATGAAACAGGAGTCCCAAATTTTTCTATGTTTGAACCTCTCCTACTAGAACATTTAGTCAATTTGATTGGGCAACTGCTAATGTATCAATATATTCTGCATTGCAACCATAGTGTAATACATGAAAAAGAGGTGAAGAGTTATGTAAGGGGCTCCATTTTATGGATAAGATAGAGCCGTAAACTATGATAAAATAATATTCAATTGATATACATCATGAATTCAAGGTTGTTGAGTTGGAGCCAAAACTGTGGGCTGTTAAATATAAAAATAGGGAGTCAAAATGTCAATGGATGCTCAAGCAATTAAGCAGCATGATAATTTTGAAATCACACGATATGCTGGTCCGCATACATATTTATCTGCTATGCTTTTTCAAGATCATTGTGGGCTAGACTTTAATTTTATCGCCAATGAAATATGGGATCTGGTGAAAGAAGTACCTACAATTTTTATTATTGGCATTGGTGTAGTATGTAAGAATAGACTCAACTATATATCTGACTATAAAAAGTTATGGGAGGCCAAGTAAAATGCAATGGCCATGATAATTGGTGATTGGAATAAGTCATATGAATTGCCGCCGAAGTGGTTGCATACTATAGAGGAATTCAATTCTGGCACTTGGATTAAATCATTAGCACTCCTACAGGTGATCCAGCATATGGTACACTCGATCATATTTTTTGAGCATTTGGATCTTTCATTGAAGGGTTCAAATATTGTCGATCATTGATTAGTACCGATGCTATATTCTTATATGGGAAGTATAGAGAGAAGATGATGATTGCAATAGCTGTGGATGGAAATAATCAAATTTTTCTACTTGCATTTGCCATAGTTGATGAGGAGTCTGCAGATACGCCAAATTGGTTTTTAGCTTGCATGAAAACTTTTGTTACTATACGACAGAATATTTGTCTGATTCAGATAGGCATGCTGGTATTTTATCTACAGTAGAGAACTAATTTCTTGGTTGGCAACCACCACATGCATTCCACGTATATTGCTTATGACATCTAGCAAGTAATTTTAATATGTGATTTCGGGATTCAAAGCTAAGGGACATGGTTAAGAAAGCTGGCATGCAGACACAGATCAGAAAGTTTAAGAAATATATGAAAAAGATTAAAAAATCTAAATCGAAAGCGATTGATTTTTTGCTATGGCAAAGTGATGGCTTGGTGAGGATGCATGATCTTGCTCATCCAGAGTTGATATCCACATCCTCACATACCATTTAGGATATTTGCACATTCGTACTACATGCTGTCAACTAGCATAGCCGTATTTTCATGCGTGTCTATCCTCATGATCTCAAGATAGGTCAGGAGACTCCTCCAGCTTTTGGACATTTTGCATCATCCGGACCACCTCCAGCCTGGCACAGATGAGGTAATCGATGACATACTAGCTCTCCATTCTCGATGGCAGAGTTTCCTTCATATTGTTCATACATGTCATCAGCTGCATATACGAATGATGTTATAAGCCAGTTCACCATTGTTTTGGAGGCAACTATGCATTTTAAGTATGCGGCGGATGACATGGAGGATGAGGGATCTTCATATTATGTTGACTATATAAGTGAGGGAGCTGCACAGGAGCCTTCGACCCACAGTCACCACTATACGGAGGAGGATGTGGGATCAAGTGAACCAGAACCAACGCATTGTCGAAAGCAATCTGTATGGATGAAGAGATGGCCGCCATGTGAGACATAACTCATGTATTAGATGAATCAGTCATTGTTTATGTCACTATCCTTCCTAATGGTACCAAACTTAGATGTATAAATCCAATTTATAAAATCTTATGCATTTTTCCATGAGAATATATATATATATATATGCAAACATTATCTCATAATTCTGAAATCAAATTAATTTATAATATCAAATTAAATTTTATTTTTAATAAAAATTTAAAATTAATTATTAATATGATAATATGAATCCTAAGTCCTCAAATCCTAAGGATGTAAATCTTAAATCCTAAGTCCAAATTTAGAATACTGATCCAAAATCAAAACCCCACAATTTAAATCCAAAATTGGCACTTGGTAAGTCTGGTCGATTGGTGGTCTTGATCGAGCATGACCGCTCTTCTCGATTTAATTACAGTCGACCACCACAGTCCTAGTTGATCGGCCCAGACAGCTTGGTCGACCAGTGGTCTTGATCGAGCATAATCAGTCTTCTTAGTATAGCTGCGATCAACCGCACTGGTGCCAGTCAACCTATATGGAACGACACAAAATGGTCGGTCGACCGACCTATATTGACTGTGATTGATCGGTGCTCTCGAGTTGGTGGTGTCAACCGCACAGGCCCGATCGATCAGGGCATGATAGTTTGGCCGATCAACCGTGTGGTTTTGATCAAGCATGGTTGGCCGTTTTGGGTTTACTACGATCGACCACACAGTAGCCGATCAACCAATTTGGAACTTGCCAGATTTTGTGCCATCGAATTAAAATTTAATTTTAATTCTAATTAAGTTTATTTATAATTTTTGTATGAAATAGCCCTACATGCTAACTTCGTAAACCAAAAACTCTAAATGTAAAACCCTAAAACCATAAATCGAGAACTTGAACCTAATTCCTTATTTATTAAATATTCACATGAAATTTAATTAATTTTATTTTTAATTTATTTTGGGCTAATTTCATATCACAGTTACATAAATCATAACAAAGAATACATTTGCGAAAAAATATCAAAGTCATAATTCAAGATATAAATGATACATAAGTCATTATTCCAATTACAAACAATACGTAAGTCATAAGTCCAGATACAAATGATACATATGCCTAGCTTACAAATACAAAAGATACATAAGTCATAATTTCAAATACAAACAAAAAAAAAAAGATCAAAGATCATGGATCGAAGCATCATATATCGCAATAGGAAGCCGAGAGCTAAGCATCCGCTGGAGGGTCCTGTGATGGCGGAGAAAACTGATGATAAAACTATTGTACAAACTGATCAAACTATACAAATCCTTCATCTAGATGTCTCTTCAGAGATATCTCCAGTGCATCTATTCGAGCAGACAATGCTCGTAGATCGGATGAGTGCTAATCAAACTATGTAGACTGACCAGACTGAGCAGCAAGGATAGTTTGTATACTTTGAATATGATGCATATGCTAGTCTCTATTAGCAGGCTCACCTTCTTCTGCACTCTCTTCTTCATCAATATCATCTACACGTCTCTATACCCCATCAGAAAAAATATACCCGATATGTCTCAAAGATGAGTGATTGTAGTTATCAGTGGTTTAAGATTAATGATTTCATCATCATCATTGATAGGAATATCAAACACCTTGAAGATAGCAGTCATGACGGCTCCATAGGGTAAAAAAAAATTTGTACTTTAAAAGCATTCATTCATATAATGCATTATCATATTGGCAAATTAACCCTACTATTCGAAAGCATCATGTGTAGGAGATAAACATCTAGGAATGATACATTGTCTCTATGACCCCTCAAGATAGAAAATTAAATGTGAAAATATGATAAATAAGTCGGTTCAATAAAGGCAATGCACGTGCACTAGATTTAGCGTTACCAACTAAACTATTATCCTCGTAAACATTTCTAGCATAGGAAAGATATTTTAAAACTCGATGACTCTAACAAGTAATATTAAAATATTTATCACCATCTGATGAAATGCCCAATATTTGACCAAGCATGCTCCAGTCAAACTCAATACTCTTTTCTTTGACATAAGATAAAATAGAACAACTTGATTTGTCAAAATTAAAATTACTATAAAAATATTTCATTAAAGTGGGATAGATTGGCTTGTTAAGAGTAATCATTGATAACCAACCCATTCTTTCAAATAAAAATTTAATTTGAAAGTCACTAAATTGATCTAGGTTTACTATCCTTCTCCCCATAATTTTTCTACGAGAAAAATTAGATCTAAATTTTTTCTCACATTCATTATTCAAAAATAAATCTTTTTTGTACCAACGTGCTAATTGTTTTTTTTTTCTATACAAGCTTTTTTTACTTTCGACATACCACCTCTTTTTGAAGCCATTGGGTCGATTTTAGGATGGAAGAGGATTAGAGTTTAGGATGGAGCCAGAGTGGTAAGGATCGGATAGAAGAGGGGAACAAGGCTCACTTGGAGGGGAAAAGGGGCACAAGAGGGAGGCAATATGGAGGGAGGAGGAAGCCACAGTAAGAGGAAAGAAAGCTGCCTTGGCGATGGGGGGAGTTAGAGGCCATGGCAAGGAAATAAGAGGAAGCAAGGGTATTTTTGGTGGTTGAGAAGAGACATAAAAGCGCATGTTCAAGGTGCGGTTTCATATTCAAGGTGCATTTTCTTGAACATGCGACTTCATATGGTTCCAATTTTAAATTCCAATGCTTCCATTTCAAATTTCAAATGGCTCTTAGATAATGTGGGGTGCTAGGTCAGCCTAAAATCGCATGTTGGACATGCGATTTCAAGGCTAACTTGCATATCCAACATGCGATTTCAACATGTGACATCCTACTCAACCAAACTATCGTAGTGGGAAATAAGTTGGGATCAGGGGTAGATTAGGAAATAAGTTTTAAAAAAATAATATTTAAAAAAAAATCCAACATCAAAGGTCCTTCCACTATCAGCCATCTAATCAGCAATAGTGTTACTCTTACTCTAAAAGTGATGGACGATGAACTGGGAGAAGGAAGAAGATAACACAAGAGCATCCCGAAGCTGAGGACAATCCATAGTGGGATGAAGCCTTCTTGAGAGTCATCGTGTGAGATGGTGAGAGAATCTCCATCGAGAATGATCCGGTGATTTTCAAACTTGAACAACAACCATCTTAAGTGCTTCCTAAGAAGCACAGGGTTCAATGAACGAAATGGAAGATGAGGAGAAAGCCCGAGCACCTACAAAAAGCTGCCTTCCAAAATGATCTTGAATCACAAATCTAGCACAAACAATGCCATTCTTCATCGGTCCATCAAATTAACCTTCATCCTATTATGAATTTATTTTAATATTTTAAAAATCCAAAATATATTGTATGATGGAATCATAGTCTAGGATCATGGGATGGTTTGCTTGATTTATGTCAATCATGATTTCTTTGTATGTGGTGCAAAATCTTTCAAGATTTGTAGCTATTTATAGCTAGAGAAAGTCAAGACCTAAGAATAGACATTCTAATCTTCTCTATACTTATTTGAACATGATATTCTGTTATCCATTATACAATGACAATTTTAAAAAATCAATAATTATCATGATATCCTATTGTCCATTATGCTATGACAGTTATAGAAAATAAATGATTGTCATAATATCCTATTGCCTATTATACTATAACAGTTTTAGAAAATCAATGATTGTCATGATATCCTATTGCCTATTATCCTATGATATTTTTAGAAAATCAATGATTTTTCTGATATTCTATTCTCTATTATGCTATGATCATGATAGTTTTCAAAATCAATGATTGGAAGAATTCTGGCTTTAATTCATAAGCTCTCAAATTTGATTTTGAATGAATTTTCAATCATAGATCTCATTCCTTTTTTTCATAGTAGTCCATGCCTTTAAATAGGTCAATGCTCTTACATCAAAATATAACTTTCTCATATTTCTTTAATAGCCTTCATAGCTTATTCTCTTTTTTCAAAAAATTTAATTCATATATTTTTTTATCAAAATTTTTTGGGTCAAAGATAATTGCATATCCCTGAGACCTCATATCATGAGTGTACATGATTGAGATGCCTTTATTGTACCTTGGAAGGATGGTCATCCAAAAACCTATTGCATCGAGATTTTTTCTTCGAGGGATAAAATCTATCTTTAAGGGTGGTGACATCATGCCTCAAACGATATTTTTATCTAGCAATTTTATTCTAATTTATTTTTAATATATATTTTTTGTAACATATCCAACCATTGGGAACAGTGACGGAGTGTAAGAGGGACCAGGGGGCAGTGGCATAAGAGGGACCGGGGGGGCCGTTGCCCCCCCCTCCTCCACCCAAAAAGAAAAAAAATTTAAAAATACTTTTTACATATATATTTATATATATGGTGGGTCCTCTAATATTTTAGTCTTACAGGCATTAGGAGTCCACTAGTTTGAAAAAAAGACCATATATTTAATTTATATATTAATTTTTTATTAAAATAATAATTTAAAAAAAAAATAGTTGTTTGTTTATTCTTTAATCCTTTATTTATTCTTCAATCTTTAATGTGGAAGAGATTATTGAGATTTTTACACAATCAAAATTATTTTGCAGATGACATAAAGTAATATTTTTTACTTATCTTTGTTTATACATAAAATTAAATATTTATTGATATTTTTATAATATTTTTGAATATATATATATATCTTTATTTTATTATTTATTATAAATATTTTATTTAAAAATTATTAATAAATTGTTGCTTTGCCCTTCCAACATTCGATGTCAGGCTCCACCACTGATTGGGAGGTTGCACCCAACGCACCTGAGTTGGGAGTTGAGTGGAGGAGCTACTAGCGCTGCAAATATCCCAAGGACATGGTTGAGAGAGGGCAGCAAGCTGCTCTCAAGCCAGCCTATAGGAAGAAGAAACAATATCATTGACCTCAAGGATTGTTGTTGATAGAGTCCAGAGTGGTGAACCAAGTGTCTTTAGCAATAGGACAAAGACTTAACACATGATCCAAGTTTCAACATCTCCACAAACATCACAATACGGTAGCCTAGAAGGTAAAATGCGCTGATGGTGAAGTAGGGATTTGCATGGAAGACTCCTCCATAAAATTTCCCACCAAAACATCTTCACCCGAGGGGAAATGGATCCATTTCAAATTGTAGAGAAGTTTGACCAACTCTTTGATGTCGAGGTATCATGAAGAAGCAATCTCTTATAAACCTGTCTGACCATGATACAGGACAAGCCAGATTCATGCCATGTACAGCAATCCTCAGAAACAAGCCTAAGCAGAGGAATGGAATGGATGTAATGACATTTACCATATCAGGGATAAAATATTCATTAAAAGCCTCAAGGTTCCATCTTCCAGGTTCATGCAATGAAGAAGAGACCAGTTTATCCCAACAGTTGAATTAACCATCGTGGGAAGTAGCCGCAGAGGTATATTGGATAACCAAGCATCATCAAGAATATTGACCCTGGAACCATCAGCTATCTACCATTGAAATGGCATTCTGCGTGTTGGTGTGGTCCCTCCTCATATCCTTTTTTAAATAAAATAAAAAAGAGGAGTCCTTTTGGGTCACGCATTTTTATTGCGCCCATTTTGTTGTGGAACAGCCAACAGGGTGGTTTGCGCGTAAATGCTATATTTGGAACTGGCTGCCACCTTCGTTCATTGTAGGTCAGATAGAAAACATGTTTGCATCGCAGGAGCCAAGTTTACATTAATCTATACTTCACATGAAGTTAACCACGTAGTTGATTGCCTAACAATCAAGCTTATTGTTAAGCTCAAGCTCAGTTCGTTCCCTGGCTGAGTCAAGTCTTTGTCAAGCCACTTATCAAGCTAAACATCTTTCAAGTAAGAGGAAAGGTCAAGCTCAACAAGAGCTTCAAATTTATTAACTGTTCGCATCGTGACAACCCTGACCACTCTAAGATTACATATAACATGAATGAAATATAACAAAACAAATATCGTGCAAGATAAGGAAGAAAGCATAGAATTTCTCTTGGAATATCAACACACTAATTCATATAAAACAAGCCTACTGTAGTTACTTCGCTTAACAGATCCTATTTCAGCTTTTGAAGAACCAATCTTGTTTTTCATCAATGAAATGAAAGTAGGTAAACCTCCAGAATTTCTGAAGGAATAAAATGCCAAAAAAGGCCCAAATTCCAACAACATATCCTAGTCCAACACTAAGATAGAACCATATCACTTCATCACTATTCTCATTTTCACCTAGATTATATTCAATACCATCAGTTGACATTTCAGTATCAGATGCTTTGTCACTTGACATTTCTTGGTTAATGGATGACTGCATAACCCATCATTGCCAGTCTACATTGATGGATTATCGAGCATTGGAGTTGTGCACCGATTGTATTCTTCGCCATCCCCATAATTTGTTACTTGCTAAGTTCAGGAAATTAAAAAATGTTAAAAACAAGATGCTTGGGGGAATTGATACCTGAAGCTGATTCATCAACTTGATTCTAACCCTTTCAGGTTACCGATCATCTCTGGAATGCTCCAGTCAAATGATTCCCTGATAAGTTAAGCAGTAGCAACCCTGAAAGATTTGTTAGCTCTGCAGAAATTTCTTGCGAAAAAGAATTGTTTGAAAGGTCAATGCCCATCATCAGCACGCTTTCTTAGTTCCTTCTTTCTGTTAATCAAAAAGCCAGAGAATGGAGGTCTCCAAAAACGGGACTCCATTCAAAATCAATGTCTGTTCAAGAAGGCTCATCCATAGTGTCATGTGAATGGATGCACAATGTCCTTCTTCTTGTAGATTGGTCAGACATGATGTCTTAATTAACAATTACATGTCAAATGTTGTCTAAACACAGAAACTCGCTCTGGCCATATTTTCTTGAATCCCGATATATCTACTTGCTCTGACCTTTGCTCAAATGCTAGAATTCCAACAGCTTTAGCACCATTTTTTAACGAAATTTCCAATGGAAGACAAATTAAGTAGGCCTATGCTGTCCCTGCCCCCCAATGTCCCAGCTTAGTTACCGCACTCATTACCATTCATGCTTCTACTAAGTTGGAAGAATGGCAGATACAAACTTAGGTAGCATACTTCACTTGGTGCAGTTATTTGTTATCAATAATTTAACTAAAGCATCAACAGTATAGCTATTCATACTCTTTCAATAATTTAGCTAAAGAAAATCATGTGCCATGGCTTCATTAAATTGACCAGAACAGTAACTCAGAATCAAGGTTGAACATCACATCATCAGAAATCCATTCAAGAGAAGCTCGCCAAACTAAGAATCTTTATTACCTCTTGGTTTAACATCACATAGAACTAAACCCCAAACCTTTAATAGAGCTCAGATATGGCTCTTAAGGAATTTGATGATGTGCTGGTTCACTTGGTCCGGGAACTGCTCCTGAACAAAA